>NC_081558.1:61335222-61366977 GCF_022355385.1 Mustela nigripes
CCACCCTAGTCCCCTCAAGTGAAGGTCTGCATCTGGGCGTTAGCTCCCTGGCACTCTGAGCCTGCCCCGTGTGCCAGTTGAGCCACCCTAGTCCCCTCAAGTGAAGGTCTGCATCTGGGCGTTAGCTCCCTGGCACTCCGAGCCTGCCCCGTGTGCCAGTTGAGCACCATCCTGTGACCAGAGAAATAACCCAGGTGGAGTGTCACATGTGTTTGCAGCGAGGTGCCGTGAGCATGTGTGGGAATTGGGATTGCTATAGGACAACTCGCAATTTGGTTTATGTACATTTTATCAGTGTGAGATAAGTGGGGCGCCTGGGTGGCTCAGTCAGTTAAGCGATTGCCTCTTGATTTTGGTTCAGGTCATGATGTAAGATTCCTGAGATGGAGCCCTGCGTCAGGTTCCACACTCAACATGGAATCTGCTCAAGATTCTCTCTCCCTCTCCTTCTCCCCCTCCCCAACTTCATTCAAATAAATAAATACATCTTTCTTTAAAAATGTGAAACAAGTGACCATTTCCATACAAATCCGTTACCTTGAGACAATCATCACAGTTCTGTTGGTGTCCCTGTACCAGAACTTATTTGATTCAGCTCATATTTAGTAAAGAGAATGCCATTAACTATAATTCAACTTGCTAAATTATTTTCTTTTTTTAAATTTTATCTATTTATTTGACAGAGAGAGAGAGATCACAAGTAGGCAGAGAGGCAGACAGAGGTGGGGAGAAGGCTCCCCACTGAGCAGAAAGCTTGGTGCTGGGCTCAATCCCAGGACTCTGGGATCGTGATCTGAGCTGAAGGCAGAGGCTCAACCCCCTGAGCCACCCAGGTGCCCCTAAGATGTTTTCAACCACATTCATGTTATTGTTTACATTCGTCATATTTCCATTTTGCTGTTACTACACTATGGTAGTGTGGCCCCAAATCATAAAGATAGAACAGTAGTTCAAAAGAAGTTCGTTAAGCAAAAAAGGAGTATGGGAAACAGTAACAAAACTGTGCAATATCAAAGGTGATCATATGTGGGATCAAATGTGATCAGGGTAGACGAGTGTGTAGAAGGGGATGAGTTTACACAAGTAGAAAAAAAAAGTGTGAATCAGAAGGACAGATGTGAGGGGCACCTGGGTGGCTCAGTGGGTTAAGCCTCTGCCTTCATTTCAGGTCATGGTCTCAGGGTCCTGGGATTGAGCCCCTCGTCAGGCTCTCTGCTCAGCGGGAGCCTGCTTCCCCCCCCCCCCCTTGCATCTCTGCCTACTTGTGATCTCTTTCTCTCTCTCTCTGTCAAATAAATAAATAAAATTTTGGGGGAAAAAAAAAAAGGACAGATGTGGGAATGGATCTCTGAAAATAGGATTTTGTTAGCTGGTAATCCATCTCCTCTAGTCCCTGAGGCATCGTCTATTATGAAACTTTGTCCAATACTGGCATGAGGCCCACTGAGATACTTGCATCATCCTCACATCAGGCCCTGCAGTCTAGGCAGAAAGCCAATCAAATCCTTCCAGAATGTGGGTGATATCAGGTCTGTGTGATAATGATGCAAAGACAGAGAAAAGATCAAAACCATAGAAGCACCCTTAAAGTTGTTGAACTTAGAGCAAACACCAACACATGATTCAAACTGTGGCTTGTAAATTAAATCATAGGCTCAGAGCAGAGCAAGATTTAGGCAAAATTACTTGATCAAACAACACTTTTGGGTGTCACATAAAATCAATAGCACATAGTGTGAACGAGCAATTTCTGTCCCGAGTGAGTGCTCCAGACAATTGGCTTTATTGTTGACTAAAACCACTTGTGGCAAGCCTTGTTCATTGTTGACCCAGAATTTATCCCCTCCCTTCTTTCCTGATAACAGATTCCTGATTTTGATCCATGCACCAACGTCTCCAATCACAGGCAGTTAATTATAAGGAGTCTAAATCAGTCATGACCAGCCCATTTACCACTTTTCCAGCCTCTCTGGCTGCTGTGAGACCACGAAACCAATTCTGGCCAATGAAATATGATGTGAAGTCTGCTGAGGGTACATCTATGAAAGTTTTTGGTTTTGTTTTGAATAAAAAGGTTGTACATTCTGGTACCCCTCTTCCCCTTCCTCCCCCTCTTCTTTTTTTTTTTTTTTTTTTTTTTTTTTTTTTTAAGATTTTTTTTTTTTGTTAGAGAGAGAGTGAGCACAGGCAGAGAGAGTGGCAGGCTAGAGGCTGAAGGAGAAGCAGGCTCCCTGCCGAGCAAGGAGCCCGATGTGGGACTCGATCCCAGGACGCTGGGATCATGACCTGAGCCGAAGGCAGCTGCTTAACCAACTGAGCCACCCAGACGTCCCTCCTCCCCCTCTTCTTAACTTAACCGTGGTCATGATGCCTGGTGCTCGGCCATCATCTTGCAAATATGAAGCAACCAGCACGAGGTGAATGCTGAGAGAATTCTAGAGACATTGGCACTGACATTACTGAATATCTGTGGTTGCCTACATCCAGCCTTCCTGTTACCGAAGAGAAGTAAACCATCTACTTTAAAATCACTGTAACTTGGATTCTCTAGTACTGGTAGTTGAAAGCATTCCTAATGCGTGTACCCTGATGTGTCAGCTCTCCACATATTTTCAGAAAAACATGAGGGAGACGTACTCAATGACTCTTTGTTCTATTTATCACCAAATTCCCTTGTAAGATGATATGAATGAGCTTCTAGCTTCCAGGTGGGGTTAACTATGGGAACCCCAGCAGGAAAAGGAGAGAGAAGAGCGTGAAAATGGGCATTTAGCCCATTGGTTCCCTGCCTGTGAGTCTCCCTGTGTTGGATCTGTTCTTCACTGGTGGGGTTGCTGCTGGGGGTCCCACGGAAGCCAGCCTCCTCTGCTCAGCTCTCGGTTCTGGTGACCATCCCCTTTCCCTTCAGGCCTGTTGATGGTAACAGCTCTTCTGTGTTGTGGCTATTGCAACATCCCCCAAGGTGCTCCTACACCTACATGTTTCTAAACAGTCCTTGTAAACAAGCTTTCCTAAAATCATCCTCTTCTGAGCGTGCCTTTATCTGTTGGTGCACTGACTGATCTACCAACATCAGTCCACAGACTTAAAAGAAAACACACAAACAGACACACACAACTTGCATCAGAACACCAACCACACACCACTGTATTCATGAAGACCAGCTGTCAGGCAACAATCTGGCTCCTGATCTCGATATGTGTGAAAACAAGCAGCAAGAAGAGTCAATGCACTCCATTCATGGTCTCTCTGTGTCTCTTCAACTACTGTGCAGAGAAATGGACAGCAAGTACAAGACACTTTTGAACAAAGTACATGGGCTAGTGGGGAAAAATATTCACATGAGGCTCTGAAATAAGAGAAAATAAGGCAAAATACAGCAAATACTGTCTTTGTGGCACTGGCAGCTCTGGGAGGCACCGTCAATATCTTGATCACTCTGAACCGTTGGCTTCAGGACAAGACTACAACCATTTTTCACATTGAGGTTAAGATATCAAGAATTTGAAGACAAAAAAAAAAAAAAAAAGAATTTGAAGACAGAACTGTGGTGTCAAGGCTCAGCCTTTGAGATGACTCTTTCCCTTACATTTGAAGATTTTCTTCTCTTGGCAGAGAAATAAATCAATATACAGGCAACCACTAGAAAAATTAGAAACAGACTGTAAACTTTCAAATCATCAGACAAAAATACAAACACATGTGTGCGCACACATACATATCAAAGAAGACAAAAAAATACACATGATAAAACAAAAAACAGAGGAAGCATTAAAATGGAAAACATAACAGAGATAAGACGACAGAATTAAGACTAATATATGAGTTATATCAACAAATGTAAATAGGATAAACCCATCCTTTTAACAGAAAAAAGACTCACATTGAATCATAAAACAATCTTCTATTGTATGTTGTACAGAAGAGAAGTACCGTTACCAAAATGACTTAGGAAACTTAAAAATCTAAGTTAAAACAAGTTATACAAGAAAATACTGAGCTGAGTCTGCAATTACCGATGAAAATGTTAAATGAGACTCGAGGACGCTAATAGGAGAGAGCAGTATCCACATTAATAATTTAGTTTTTAAAAATCTCTGTGCACCTCTATAATAAATCTCTATAGCTTCAAAATCAAGAATAAGATATGAGGGACACCTGGGTGGCTCAGTGCGTTGAGCCTCTGCCTTCGGCTCAGTTCATGGTCTCAGGGTCCTGGGATCGAGCCCCACATCGGGCTCTCTGCTCAGCGGGAGGCCTGCGGGAGGTAGAGAGAGAGGAGGAAGCAGGTTCCCCGAAGAGCAGAGAGCCCGATGTGGGGCTTGATCCCAGGACCCCGGGATCAAGACCCTAGCCGAAGGCAGAGGCTTTGACCCACTGAGCCACCCAGGAACCCCTATTCACTGTATTTTTGTCCAAAAAATGACATGAAACTCAAAAAGGCAAATAAATATGAGCCAGGAATGTCTTGGAAAAGAAAAGTAACATGGTGGGGCTAGACCTATCAGATGATAAAACCACATTATGAAATTATAATTTGTAAAGCAATTTGGTACCCAGAGATTAAATAGACAACCCAGTGAACCAGAATAGAAAACCAGATAATTTACCCATTTAAGGTAACAATTAAATTAGAAGAAAAAGATAGCTTAAAAACTTAACTAAGGGGCACCTGGGTGGCTCAGTGGGTTAAGCTGCTGCCTTTGGCTCAGGTCATGATCCCAGAGTCCTGGGATAGAGTCCTGCGTCAGGCTCTCTACTCAGCAGGGAGCCTGCTTCCCCCCCCCCGCCCCCGCCTGCCTCTCTGCCTGCTTGTGATTTCTCTCTCTGTCAAATAAATAAATAAAATCTTTAAAACAAAACAAAACAAAACTTAACTAAGTATTTGGGGAAAAAAGAAAGTGGGCACACTATTCCATTCCTTAAGTCAAAATAATTTCCAAATGGATAAAGGATTTACATATTAAAAATAAACCTTAAAACTCTAGAGAAAAGAATAGGTGAATTGATAATATTATGATAGGGAATGGAGCACCTAAAACCCAGTACCCCTAAATACTTAAGAAATTGGACTATATAAAAATTTAAAACTTCTGTGTAAAATATACTATAAACTAAGGTAGAAAAGAAAGTGGGAATGAGGGCATCATGAGTGACGGAGAGAAGGGCTCATGTCCTTAGTCCTCAAAGATTTAATCCTATAATCCTATATGAAATGTGTAAAGAATATAAACCAGCAGTGGCTTTAAAAAGTCTCAACTTCGGGGTGCCTGGGTGGCTCAGTTGGTTGAGCGACTGCCTTTAGCTCAAGTCATGATCCTCGAGTCCCGCATCAGGCTCCCAGCTCCATGGGGAGTCTGGTTCTTCCTCTGACCTTCTCCCCTCTCATGCTCTCTCTCACTGTCTCTCTTTCTCTCTCCCTCTCTCTGAAATAAATAAATAAAATCTAAAGAAAATTTTTTTAAATAAAAAAAGTCTCAACTTCACTCATAACTAAAGAAATGGCAAAGAAAACACTAAGGCATCTTCTCTGTTACCCCTGCCAGACCAGCAGAGATCAGTACATTTGATCACACCCAGTGCCAGGGAGAATGTTGGGAAACAGGCTCACTCAGATACCCTAGAGAGTTCAATTGGGGCAACTTTTAGGGAGGGTGGTTTGGCAATATCTGTCAAAATCCTTTGACCCAGAATTCACTGCTCAGAATTTTAATCCACAGATCTCCATTCAAAAGTCTTCCAGTTTGAACAAACAAGAGTGTTCAAGACCTGTACTGGAAGACAGTCCCCTTTCTTGGGTTTTGCTTCCCAAGGCCTTAGCTCAGTGGGGCCCAAGCCCCTTTGTGCATCCAAATCCACTGGAGGGCTGCTGGAAGATGGGTTGCCGGGCCCCACTGCAGGAGTTTCTGATTTTTTGGGTCTGGGGAGAACCCAAGAATCTGCATTTCTAACAAGTTCTCTGGTGATCCAGAGGCTGCTGGTCTGGGAGCAGCCCTTTTAGTTTGTTGTGGAGCCTGCTGTGGGTGGAGGGATGGGGGCCTGAAGGGGTGAGTTCCTTTGAGGGAAAGAGGAGGAGGCAAGGTGGAGATGAGCAAGACTCCCCAACACAGGACTAGGGAGAGGAGGAGGTGATGCCGTGAGCTGCCCAGAGAGGGACCTTTGATTGGCATAAGGAGACAGGACTTTGGTCCTGTTCCCAGCCTCACCAGACTCCTCCCCCACCTCAACTCTGCTGTTTTGGAGACAGCAGCTATTCTCCGTGAATCCACAGGCGTGCTAAGGAGCGTGTATTAGCCATAAGCAGACAATACAGACTAACAATCAGAGAGCCAGGTTACCTGGGACAGGGAAAGGTGCTCCCATTTCTCAGACAAGGCTCAGAGGTGATGAGACTGGTCTGGAACACTGGACAGTATTCCAGCTGAGGGAGGTAGTCGTTGGGTGGACTCAGCTGTTTTGATTTGATGTTGAGAAATAACATCTTTTCAAAATATGGTGCTGGGAAAACTGGATATTCCCATGCAAAGGGGTGAAGTTAGACCCTGACCTTACACCGTATTAAAAAACTAAACAGATTGGAGACCTGACCACAAGAGCGAAAACTTTAAAACTTATGGGTGCAAAATAACATGAATCCTCTTCCATTTAAGAATCATGATGGAAAAAAATTCTTACCGATCTCAGAAATCTAAACAGTTGAACCTGACCTTTGAGCCCCTGGTATTCCTCATTGGTAAGGAGGTAGGCTGATTTCCTGGTGGAAGGCTGAGACAAAGGGCATTTCTGTCCCAATCACCTCACTCCGATTGCCAAACCCTCCCTCCCTGCTCCTTTTAGCAAGGTGAAATTTACATACAGGAACCTGAACAAATCTGAAGTGGGGAACTTGAATTTTTACCTATGTATGTACCAACCACTGCCCAAATCAAGATATAGAACATCTCCAGCATCCCAGAAGGTTCTGTTATGGCTCTTCCCCTTGAATACCCCCAAAGGTAATGTTATTTATCTAGTTCCACTGTTTAAACTTATACAAAAAATGGAATTACAGTTACTGCTCTTTTGTGCTTGCTTTCTTTTAGTCAATATGTTTTGTTTTTAAGATTTTATTTGAGAGGGAGAGAGTGGGAGAGAGAGAGAGAGAAAGCCTGCACACCCACGACTTGAAGGAGGGGCACAGGGAGAAGCAGACTCTGGGGTGAGGGGGGTCGGGGGGGAGGCAGTGCTCCATCCCAGGACCCTGGGATCACGACCTGAGTGGAAGGCAGACACTTAACCAACTGAGCCACCCAGGTGCCCCTAATCAATATAATGTTTTAAAGATTTCATCCTGTCCTGGCAAGGGTCAAGCATTTGTTCTTTTTCGTTGCTGTGTAACATTCCATTGCAGGGTAAATCAGTTTGTTTCCATTCATCCTTTGGACATCTCAGTTGTTTCCAATTCTAGGTTGTCATGAATAAAGCTACTACTTTTTTTTTTTTTTTTTAAGATGATCATAGAGCTTACCTATGTTCAGCCTTACTAGGTACTGCCACGTTATTTTCCAAAGTGATTGCATCACCTCACCCACCAAAAATGTATGACAGATCTGGTTAATTCTCAATCTTCCACATTTGGCATTCCTCTTTTAATTTTAGTTTTTCAGATGGGATCATTCCTTTTTAAGTTTGAAAATATTTATTTAAAACTAGTAATAGTTTTATTTACCTAAAATGGGTGGTCCAGGGATGCTGAATGTTTGAGAAATTTTCTGGACTCTTGTTAAGTATTCAGAAATTCCCTGAGGGTTTGTGGGTGTGTTTCTGCCTATGTATGTGCCATAGTCACAGATGGGGCTGCTCCAGACCCCACCCTCCTTGCCTTGGAACAGACCCTTCATTTCTCCATGAACAGGAAGAGCTTAGTTGGGATCCCAAAGGGAGATGTTTCCCATCACCAACAACATCTGGGGAACATCTGGTAAGCCCATCCCAGGACAGGGAGACACTTTGCTAGAGAAAACACATCACTTATTTGATTATTTTTATTCTCCTATATTTTCTCTTTTTCTCTTCTTCCCTTCCTGCCCCCCAAACCCCACCAACCCTTGGGCTCCCTGCTCTAAGCCCCCACTCCACCCCTTGCCAACTCCCTGCCCCGGTCTCTGTCCCATCTAGTTTTCCCAGTACACTGGCCAGCAGAATGCAAACCTAGGCAGCCTGAGACACCCGCATTAACACAAGTGCTCAATCCTGCCCAGATGATCAGCAGGCAGTGACTTCTAGAAAGTAACTCAAGGAATGTTGAAGCTGGTGGGGTTCTCTGGTCCAGTGCCTCTATTTTACACATTGGAAGAGTGAAGTCCAGAGAGAGGGGAAACAACTAGAACTTCACTACACTCTAAGTCATAGAAACTCCCTTAACCTGGGGACCTGACCCAAGGATTTGAGGCAGGAAGGAGGCAGCAGTGGAAGAAAGGATTCCTTGGAACCAAAACGATCTGCAACCAGCAGTTACAGGGAGGACAGGGCTGAATGTCTGAAGGGGTTGTGGTGGGTGGGTGGCCACCTGCCATCATAGCCCTAAGGGCTGAGTCACCTCTAACAACACCCAGCTCTGGAGCCTTTAACTCCCTCTTGAGCTGTCTTAGCCACACCCATGGCTTCAACGTTCTGCTCTATGCTGATGACCCTTCCATCTCCACTTCCAGCCCTGCACACTCCTAGAGCTTCAGCTCCCTGTATACATTTACTAAGTATACTTAATGTATTCAACAGGTTCTTACCAAGCACCTAGGAGAGTCGAACACAGCCCCTGCCTTCCCACCACTCCCAGACAACGCAAGGAAATGCACAAGTAAACCACACAACTGAGTGTGAGGTAAGTACAGGCTGGAGATGAGCATCTTGGGAAGTCTGAATCAGGATGAGGAGGACACAGTCCCCAAAACATGCCTTGGCCAAGGGACTGGAGTGGTTATCAAGAGGTGTGGGTGAGAGTGCAGAGAGAAGGCTGGAAGAAACTTAATGAGATTTAGAACAGAATATCTCACATGTAAATTAAAACTACATGCAGCCGTACCAATATTACATGCATAGAGTATAAATAAAAAGACACATATACCTATTACAGACACTGAAATGGAACAGGGGAGTGGGGGGTGGGAGCACAGGAGAGCGTGGTAAGGCTGCAAAGGTGGGCAAGGGCCAGATTATTTGGGCTTTGTAGGCCCCACAGAGTTGAGACTTCATCTTTAGGACACTGGGAAGTCACTGAAAGCTTGGCTCCAGCTGCCAGATACCTATCCCTACAAGTCCCCCAGACATAGACACTCCATACATACAGCACGGGCAAGAGCTGTAGCTTCTTCCAACCTGCTTTCCTCCTATTTTTCTTCCCTGCAAAGGTGAAGGGCAGGCAGACCCCTTCTGGCTGGCTCTACATAAACACCTGTGGCTCAAGGGGCCCTCACCATCATCTCCAGCCCAGAGCCATCCATGCTGGAGAGATCACCCCAACCCCTACCTGGGGGAAGGTAGAAAGGAATCCTGAGGGTTGGGCTAGAGAGTAACAGCATTCATCTAGGACAGTCAGAGAAAAACCCAGAATGCAGCGGGAGCAGGACTGGGAGGGGGAGGGTCAAGCTCCCACCAAGGCTCCCTGGAGGAGGCAGCGCAAGTTGAGACCTTAAAGGCGATGAGATTCTGGTAAGCGGCGAGAAGGCGGACAGGCATTCCAGGCGAGAGGAACGCTGTGTAGCAAAGGCGTGAAGGTAGAAACGCTCAAGGGACATGTGTGCTGGGTAAGGTCTGATCTGAGGTTGGGGAGAAGGGCAGAGGATGGTCTCCTGGCCAGGGATCGCTGCCGGGGCATGTACACACTTTCCCCTGTGTAGTAATCAGGGAGAGCTGGCCCCTAGTCAGGAAAGGCCTTGGCGGGAGCAGAGAAGGCAGTGGGCCATTTTAAGTGGCCAGGGTGTCTGGTTTGGAAGACATCTCTCTCTCTCTCTCTCTCTTTTTTTTTTTTTTTTTTTTTTTTTTAAGGAGATATAGGGAGGGAGTGGGTAGGGGATAGCTGTTTCCAGGAACTCCCAGCTCAGGGCTTCTGCAGGGTCTCAGACCTGTGGGCAGAGGTGAAGGTCAGGCCCACAGATGACCCCCCCCCACCGCCTCGTTCCCCTTTCTCTCTGCCCAGGTTCCTCTCCAGTCACAGTTTATTTTTCAGGCGGATCTGGGGGTGGGTGGTAAGAAGGGCGCAGAGGAAGAACGTTTAGATTGGATGATAGCAACTGCCTCGGGCAGGGCGGGGGTGAAAGCCTAGAGGAGGCCTTCCGGACGCTCCGCTCTGCTCCGGGCCTCAGTCTACCCATCCGCGAACGGGGGCCGTGTTGCGAGGTGGGGGATCTCTTTGACCCCGCTCTGCCGGTTGGGAGCGTCGGCGACTTCAAGAAACTGCGGGAGGGGTACGGGCGAGGGCTACTGAAGGCGCAGGTTAGCTCCGCCGCCCGCGCAGGGTCAGGGTCCGCAGGGAGGCCCAGCGGGCCGCTGCACCCGGCTCGGGGCGGGGGGTGGGTGGCGCCTCCGGGGCGGGGCTGTCGGGCTGCCTGGCGGGAGGCCGGGCGTGCGTCAGCGCTGCGAGCCCCGGAGTTTTCCACTGACGAGGAGGGCGGAGCGGCGGGCGGGGCCGGGCGCAGCCAGTCTCCCGCCGCCGCCGCCGCCGCTGCCGGACGCGCAGAGCCCGAGGGGCGGCTGGGCGGACGGCGGGCCGACGGCAGCCCGGCTGAGCGCGCACGGGGTCGCGGCGCGGGGGGCGTACCCGGCCGGGACGCGGGTCGCATCAGTGTCCCGGGCGAGCTCCCGGATCGCAGGTGAGCGCCGAGGGGCTGCGGGCCCGGCGGGCCGGGATCTTGGGGAGGGAGCGTCCCGCGCTAGGGGCTGCGCCCCTCCGGCCCCTGCCACTTGCCCCTCCACCCCCGGCGCCGGGGCGGGGACGGGCCGGCTCGGCCCCTGCCTGCGCGCGGCCGGCCGGCGTCCGGGGAGGGGAGGCGGAGAGGAGAGAGTGGCAGGTTTTCCGCTCCCCTCCCCCGCGCCGCCGCCGGTACCCCCATGAAGTCGCGGAGCCCGGAGGCGGGTGCGGGTGGCGGCTGAGCGGAGATTGGCGCCGGTGGCGGGGTGACGGGGTGCGCGCGTCCACAGGAGTTTCCTTTTGACCCAGTTGCTTGAGAACTTTTCAGAAGTTCCTCGCGTGGCCGGAGCAGGTGACATTTGTCGCCTTCCTCGGGCTCCCCCCCTCACCGGGGGCAGGCGCCGGGGTTGGGGCGCGTGCCTGGCGCCCCCGGCCGGCTGGGGTCAGGGAGGGAGTGGAGAGAGAAGATCGTGGAGGAGTGAGGCTTCGTGAGTCACGGACCCCGGCAGGAGGGAGGGAGGAGGGATTGTGTCGTACGCTCACCTGTTTGTCAGTCACCGTCACACGCAGAGGCCGCCGCTGTGAGTCACGGACGCAGCAGCCCCACCGGACACCCGCGGGCACACGTAGGCTCTCTCCCACGCACTTCTCCCCTCTACAGCACGTACTTCCTCCCGGTCCTCAGTTTCCCCTCCCTGGGGGCCCTTCCACAGACTCGCACCCTTGGATGTCCCCACCACAGCAGCCCTCACACACTTAGTCACTCCAGCTCTCTGGCACGGATACACACATAGCCTACACTCCTCTGACACTGGAGAAGCTCTCCCCAGCTCCACTGCCCACCCCACACCTCCACTCAGATGTCTCACAGTCCTCTGGAGCAGGCCGCCTCCTCTCGCCCTCCAATCCTTGACATCACCACCCTCTTCGTCGGCAAGCCTAGTCCCCTTTCTCCTTTGCCTTCCCTGTCCTGTCATCACTCACCTAACCCTGGCCTGGGGCCAACTAGTCACACCCCCCCTACGGTCGGGGACTGAGCCATCTTTTTAAAATGCAAATCTGGTATTGTCACTCCTTACTTAAACCCTTTTGTGGCTTCCAGTGCCCTCAGGCTAAAGCCTGCCCTGCCAGCCCTGGCTCTCGTAACCTGTCCCAGGATGCCCCTCCCCCTCACCATTCTGGCTCGCTTTCTCCTGCTGTGCCCCCTCTGGAACTTTCTACCTCTCTTCCTCCTAAAGATTCTTTTTACCCTCAGCTTTCCCCCTCCTTTCCCACCCCTCCCACTTGCCATCCCAGCACTCATCAAGGTTTTGTAACTATACTCCTTGCTCCTAAATTCAAAGCTGCAAGAGTGCAACCCTAGTGTGGATCTTGCTCCCTGTCCGCCCAAGTGCCTGACTCAGTGCTTGGCATGCCGTGGGAGCTCCATATTTGTTGAATGAATGAGAATGAAGGAGGCCTTGCTTAGCTGGAGGAAGCAGTTGCTGTCAGGTGCAATTTCCCTTCTGCAGGAGCAGTTGGCCTCCTGTAGGCAGCAAACATCTGGCACCTACCCAGTGCCAGGCCTTGGAGGCCAAGGCTGAGGAACTGTGCCCTCCCCCAGGATCACTTTCTGAGAGATGGGGGGATGGGGTATGCGGAGGCTTCCTGTCTGCCCTCTCTGTGCTTCTGCCCAGAGTGTTTTTCTAGCCAGTGCCAGTGGGGGCCAGAGGTACTCAGAGGTGTCTTTTCCTTGTCCCAGGAAGTAGTTCTTGAGAGTCTGAAGTCATGTGACCCCAGGTGTTAGGGGGAGCTGGCCTGACCAGAGCCTGGGGATCTGAGGTTAAAGGACACATTCTTCAGATTCCCAGAGGAGGATGGATGAAGCTGAAGGTGCTCTCTCTCCAGTATCAGCTCTGGTAGGGAGCTGGGACATGAGGACTGCAAGCTGCAGAAAGGAGTTGATGTGATTTCCCAGAGGCCTTGAGATACTCCCCTGGCTACCAGAGAGCTTTTGTTTGCCTGGTGCCCCAGGATGAGGGGACCTTCCTGGGATTCAGTGTGCCCTGAGTGTGTAGACAGTTGGGGAGTAGTAGAGTGGGGGAAGTCTCACCCCTTCATCCTAGCCATCCCACTCCTGTGTGTGGTGATAGGAGGGTGGCCTGATCTCAGGGCCCAGGCAGATCCCGGAAGAAGCCTTGCTCTCTTTGATTCAGGGCTTGTCTCTGGGGCTCCTCTGGGGGGTGTGTGGCATTTCTGTCTGAGCCAACTCTTGGGAATTGCTTTTCCTTCCTCCAGGACCCTAGGAGGGGGCCGTGTTCACCCTGGGAACAGAGCCATGGTTGGGATTTTGATTCCTGGGTAGCTGCGGAGGGCCCTTCCCCCCTCCTCTGACTCACTGTCTGACACTTTTCTTGGACTCTTTCACTATCTTCATTCCTTTTTCTGACTTGGCCTGTCCTTGTCTCTTGCTGAGTCTTTCTCTCATCTCCTGCCTCTGCCTCTCTTGGTCTCTGGATTCCCAGGTGGGACAGAGAAGCACAAGACCCAAGGGCTGTTCCTTCTCCTCCCTCCACCCCAGAGGAGAATCAGGGAAGAGCTAAGTTCTCATTACACTCTAGGTCTGCAGATCCTCCTGGGGTTCACCACTAGAACCTGCAGCATGGCTGTAGCTTCCCTGTGTCCCTGTTTTTCCTGACATTCATAACACCTTCACCTTAAATTCCCATTCTGTAGACATGCCCGAGGCAGAGCCAGGGTGTCTGGCTTAAATCTGCTTGCTTGGTATCTGTCTGTTTACTTCTGGGGAACAAGGTGTCTCCTGAGATGCCTATGTTGGCATCGGACCACAGCCCGAGCTTCCTACCCTCAGAGCCACCCCCTCCTATGGCTCCAGTACAGGCGGATCTCTGGTCTGCACATGTGTACCCCCAGACTAACTGACAGGATCAGGAAGTTGCACTGAGGTCCACCTCTGCTGGTCCTTAGGTGCCTTCTCTATGCCAGACTCTGCTCTAAACTTGGGAACAGGGATGGTCAGGCAGAGAGGCCCTCTGCCTGGTGTGAGGGAAAGACAGCGAGGCTGCAGCAAGACTTTGAGAGAAGGGTGGGGTAGGGGATTCCCAGAGCCTGTGGGAGCCCAGAGAGGCATGTAGTCAAGAGTGAGAAATAGGGGTTTCAGGGAGGCCCTCTTGGAAATGACTGTTAAAGGAGAGTAGGCTGAGTTCCAGCTTGTGCAAAGGCCAGGAGGCGGGCAGGTCATGGCAATTAGGGGAACTGCAAGTTCAGCTGGAGTATAGTGAGGGAAAGGGGGAGGCAGCAGCCAGGTATGCTTCAGCCTCTCGTGGAATTCTAGGCTTGATCCTAAGGCCCAGCTTTCCTAAGCATGGGGATGACAAGCAGAGATCTTTAGGAAGATCACTCTGGCTGCAGGGGTACAGCAGGAGCAGAGGCCTGGAACATTGACAGTTGCAGTGGGGACAGAGACATAAGGTAATAAAATTGAAGGAGCCATACATGAAATGCATAAAGCATATGAATTCTTTAAGATTTTATTTATTTATCAGAGAGAGGGGGGGGGAGAGCGAGCACAGGCAGACAGAATGGTAGGCAGAGGCAGAGGGAAAAGTAGGCTCCCTGCTGAGCAAGAGGCCCAATGTGGGTCCTGGGATCATGACCTGAGCCGAAGGCAGCTGCTTAACCAACTGAGCCACCCAGGCGTCCTGAGTTTTTAGTTTTAGACATTCGTGGAACCACCAGCCAGGTAACACAGAACATTACAAGAAACCCACTCACCCAGCAATGTGAAGTCCCCAGGCTCCCCCCTCAACTGCTGTCCCCAGTGCATATCAAACTCCCACCCCTCCCATTCTGACTTGTATCATCACTGATTGGGTTTACTTTTCCTTGAACTTCATTCACGTGTATTCTTGCATCTGGCTTCTTTCATTCCATATGACATCACTGAGATTCACATGTTGTATCCAGGAGCTCCTTTTTCCCACAGTGTAGAATGCCATGTTCACTCAGCACTTACCACTGTCCTAAGAACTTGACACGTACTGATTCTTGTAAACCTCCCAACCCTGTGAGGTTTTAAGACAAAGAACTGAAGACACCGAGAGCTTAAGGACCTTGACCAGGGTCACGCAGCCGAGTAACAGCCAAACCAGGGTTCCAGTGTAGGCAGTCTGGTTCTGGAGCCAAGGTTCTTAATCCTATGCTGATGGCCTCCCTAGTCCCTACTGTCTCTGCCTAGCCTTGTGTGCATTAAATGAGCTAGTGTATGCTTGCAGGACTGGGGGCCTGGATGTGGCCGGAGGGAGAGGGAGGAAGGAGTTGTTGAGGATGGCTGCAGGTTTCTGGCTTGAGTAACTGGGTGGGTGGCAGTGCCGTTACTAAGATAGGGAACATAGGAAGAGGAACAGATGGCACAGGTTGGGGGTGGGGAACAGAGACAAGGGGTTCGATTTGGGGCCTATGGAATTTTATGTTTCTTAGGGACAGCCAGGCAGAGATACAAAGTGGGCATTTGGTTTTGGCGGTGGGTGGGTCTTGAGCTTGGGCGTGTGATGAGGCATTCAGCACCCTATGGACAGCATCTGAAGTTTGGGAGAGGATGGGGTCTCCCCACCGGGCTGGTAGGGCAGGGTATGTGTGTGTGGCTTGGCGGCGTGTGTTTGTGTTTGTCTCTGGGGTCTGCACGTGTGTACATGTGTGTGCGCCTGGCTCTGGGTCATGAGTTCCCCCAACTCCTAGGAGAGGATGCAGGTCAGCTGGGAGCTGGGTTGTTTTTGTTTGTGGTTTGGCGGGGGTTGCGGGTGCCAAGCCTGAGAAACTACCCGCTGAGAAGTCCCCGGAAGCACCTGTGCGTTCTCTTCCCCTGGCCCAGTGTGAAGGGTTAGCCAGGAGAAGAGTTTCTCTTGCTTCTCTCTCCTCTGTGGGGAGAGGCTGTGCTCAGGATGAATTTTATCCAGTAAGTCTACTGACCACGCACCTTCTATCTAGCTGTAGGATCCAGAGACTCTGTCCTAGGCTTGGCAAAGGGGACAAGGGTGTTTAGAAAGGACACCTGAGGAGAGGAGATTGCCAGCCTTCTGGTCGGTTTTTCCTGTTCTCATTTCCTGTGATGGCAGTGGGGGAGGGGCTCCCCAGCGCTAGGGCCTCTTCACCGTTTCCCCTTCCTCCTGGTGACCTCCTGGGGCCCAGGCCTGAGCCCTGTAGGACATAGAGACACTAGGTAGCTCAGCCCTTAGGCCTGAGTCCTTTGGGGATTTCCAGGGATAGCAGAGGCATTTAGGGGTGGGAGCCCCTAAAGGGGAGACACAGTAAGCTGTGTCCTAAGGTACCCCCAAGTCACCAAGCTACAAACAGGAGACACCTGGATGTCATCTTGATTGGTCAGTTTCACTAAGAGTTGTTGTTGTTGGTGGTGGTGTGTGTGTGTGTGTGTGTTTTGAGAGGAAAAAAATAATTTTCCATAGGAAGTTAATTCAAACAAACAGAGCTAGATGTTGGAGTCGAGGCAAGATGTAGATGCATTTTTAAGATCAAACAGGAGTTGTTAGAGACACATGAAGCACAGCCAGGCCTGGAAACAGGGGACTTCTGCGGGGCGGGGGTTTCTGAGGGAAAGTCTGAGTGGCTCTGTCACGGGAGAGGAGGGGCTCCGGAAAGTCCTGTGTCTGGGAATCGGGGCCAGTGTCGAAGGCAGCCTGTTTCCCGGAGTGCCCTGGTCAGCCTGGCCCCAGAGACAGAAGGAGAGAGAGAGAGAGTGTGTGTGTGTGTGTCTGTCTGTCTGTCTGTCTGTGTGCGCGCGCCCGTGCATAGGGTGGTGTATCTGTAGGAGTGTTTGAGGGTGGTGGTGGAGGAGGAGGGGGAAGGAGAGCCACTGTACAGGGCTGTCTGTGCAGGCTGCTGCAGACGGCCTCACACACACAAAGGCACACAGATGCGAGCTGTGTGAATCACCCAGCCAGTGAGTCAGCCCCCAGGATTCCTGTCGGGGAATGAACGAGGCCCGGCTGAGGTCTGTTGGTCCATCTGTTGGTCTGGTGAATGCATGTGTGTAGGTGGGTTGTAGGAGGTAGTGGGGAAGGTTCCCAGTGGTGTCCTAGGAAGGCTTTTGGGCAGAGATGGTGGGAATCTGTAAGTGCTAAGAGGAGGGTCTGGACCTCGGTACTCTGCCTGTGGCAGGAAACCTCTCGAAGCCATCCCCCTGCATGCAGAGCCACGGGGGAGGCCTGGGACACCTTGGAGGGTAAGGGAAGTTGGTCGAGACTGAGCAGCCGCTGCCTTTCTGCAGGCCTGCCACCCAGAGGTTTCTCCTTTCCACTCCAGGCTGTCAGTGTGCGGACCCCAGAGTACCCCCTGCCCCACCATGACTGGGCCCCTGAAGAGGAAGTTTGACCAGCTGGATGAGGACGACTCCTCGCTCTGCTCCTCCTCCTCCTCTTTGTCCTCCTCGGGCCGCTGTTCTCGCTCCTGCTCTCCAAGCTCATCAGTCTCCCCAGCCTGGGATTCCGATGAGGAGGGTCCCTGGGATCAGTCGCCTTTGCCTGACCGTGACTTCTGTGGTCCCCGGAGTTTCCCCCGTGAGTCCCTCTCTCCTCAGAACCACCGCACCCCTCCTTCCTTCCTGAAAATGAAATTGGGAGGCCCCTGACAAAGCCATGCTGGCCTCTGGAGGTCGTGTCCCAATGGCTTTGGCTCTCCACCGTGGCCACTTCCCGTAATACAGTGGTCACTGAGGAATGGCCACTGTCCAGAGGCACCTGGGCCCGGCTCAATTCACCTTTGACCTCAGGACTCCCTGCTTAGAAGTCCTGCAGGTCAGGACGGAGCTCCTCAGAATCGCCCTGGGGCCCTCTGGCTCCAACTCCTCCCTTATGTTCCAGTTTCATTTCTCCAGCTTGCACACCCTGTCCTACCAACTGAACCACTAGAGTCTCACACTGTACGCCCCACACTGTACTGCGGGGCCTGTCAGGCCGGTCCCTCTCCTGTCAAAATGCCGTTTGGTTTTGCCTGAACATAGTGGAAAGGTTTCGTCCCCAGTTACTTTTCAAGCTGGCGTCATTCTGATTTCAAAATGACAAAGAGCCCTAAAGCAGTATTCCTCAATTTTGTTCTTCATTATTGCTGCCCCCAACCCCAGGGAACTTTTTTAGACATATTTTTCCTAATTATTACTGCAGTGACATTTTAATCCCTGGGAATGATGTCTTTGTTTATGTATTAATATATGTATCTGTGTATTATACATAGAAAGAGAGTATGGTTTTTAGCACATAAAACCTAACAGTATGTTGACTAAACTGGATTTATTCTGGCAATATAAGAATGGTTTAATATTTATAAAATCCAGTCTTAGAGTTTACCCAATGACTATATCAGAGGAAGAAAAATAAGAGAGCCGCTTGTGGATGCTGAAAAACTCTTGATAAAATGTCATGTTTCTTCTAGATAAGGCCCTTGGTAAAATAGTAATAAGTGAATTCTACCTTAAGTGATTAAATGTGTCTCAGCCCAAAAGCTGGCATTCCTGTCAGTGAGAACATACTGGAAGCCGTCCCACTAAGGAACAAGATGAGGATGTTGTCACCACTAGTAGTTAACATTGTTCAGTAAGTGCTACCCAGTTCAGTTTGCTGAGAGAATAAGAATTCTATGTATTGGATTGGGACAGGCAAAATAGTAAGTTGAAATACATAACAGTTGCCAGTATTCAGCTGTTCTAAGGCAACTATTTATGGTTCAATTAAAAGCAATAGGCGTGCTCGCTTCGGCAGCACATATACTAAAATTGGAACGATACAGAGAAGATTAGCATGGCCCCTGCGCAAGGATGACACGCAAATTCGTGAAGCGTTCCATATTAAAAAAAAAAAAAAAAAAAGCAATAGGATACCAGTATTTGTATAGAATATACCAAATATAGCTTAGTAATCAATATACAATCCATAATTTAGGCAGTTTCAGATAAGAGCCTTTCTAAGCCTGTTGCAAAATGCAGGAAACTCAAGGAAAAGGTCAATATATTTTTAATTACATGGCCTTAGAAGTTATTTTGTAAAATGCCTTGAACAAAAATAAAAGACTAAAATATTTGCAGATAGCTTAGACAGATGATCAGTGTCTTTAATATCATATATATAGAGTTCCTACAAATGAATAAAAAAAAAAACCTATAGAAAACTGCCTAAGGAACCTATAAATGGCTAATAAAGATGACAGAGGTGTTTAATCTAACAGTCTCATTTGGACTGGTAAGTAATAGTAAGGAGGGCCATTCAATTTTACCAACTCTAATCCTAGCCAGGCTGGTTCCTAAATTCAGATCCATTTCTTTTTTTCTCGGGGTGGGAAGTCACAGCAGGACGAGAGAGGAAAGGTCATTCAGTACCATCTTCCTGGAGGTTTGCTGAGCCTCACAGAGAACTAATGTCCTGTGCCTTCCCTCTGTGCCTTCCAGCCCTGTCCATCCTGAAGCGGGCTCCCCGGAGGCGGCCAGGCCGTGTCGCCTTTGATGGTATCACCGTCTTCTACTTTCCACGGTGCCAGGGCTTCACCAGTGTACCCAGCCGTGGTGGCTGCACTCTGGGTATGGGCCCCCGCCACAGTGCCTGCCGCCGCTTTTCCTTGGCTGAGTTCACCCAGGAGCAAGCCCGGGCACGGCGTGAGAAGCTGCGCCTACGCTTGAAGGAGGAGAAGCTGGAGGCGCTCCGGTGGAAGGTAGGGGAGACCCGTCTCCATTGCAGGGGCTCTTGGTTGGCTTCTGAAGACCTAGCCTTAGAGGGGAGGGGCTTTTAGGGTGGGAGCCAGTATGCTCATTATTAATTTAGGGAAGGAGGCCTCTGGGGCCAGTATTGCTCCATCAGGGCCTGTTACCTGGATGATCCGCAGACAGAGTGGGGTGTGGAAGGGCCTGTGTTTGCTGTAGTGGCTGGGGGCATGGTGCCTGAAGCTGTCTGTCTGTGCCATGTGAGGGATGGATAGTTGATGTGACCTTGGGGGTGGGGTGTCAGGCTGGCTGTGGAGGGAGGCTGGGGGCTTGTCCAGGAACTGGGGAAATGACAGGAACAGGAAATCTCTTTGCCAGTGCCCCAAGGGCAGTGTTTTTGGCCTTCACATTCACTGTGGTATCCATGGTGCTCAGCCCGAATAAGCCTGTGGGGAACATTTGTCCAGTGACTGGTGGAGGTGGGGGCCAAGACCCCTGTCTGTCTCTCACATCCTTCCTCTTTGCTGTGGTACAGCTTGCAGAGACGGGGGTGCCTGAGACAGAGGCCAGCCTGCCACTCACAGCGGACACCATTGATGATGCCTCTGTGGAAGAGGACTTGGCCGTGGCCGTGGCAGGTGGCCGGTTGGAGGAGATGACCTTCCTACAGCCCTACCCGGCCCGGCGACGGCGGGCTCTGCTGCGGGCTGCTGGGGTGCGAAGGATCGATCGTGAGGAGAAGCGGGAGCTGCAGGCTCTGCGCCAGTCCCGAGAGGACTGTGGCTGTCGTTGTGATCGGGTCTGTGACCCCGAGACCTGCAGCTGCAGTCTGGCGGGCATCAAGTGCCAGGTACAGGCCGGGAAGCAGAACCTGAGCTCGGGCTTCTCTGGGCTCTATAGGATCCTTACTTATGCTCTGCTCTCTCTGCAGATGGACCACACTGCGTTCCCTTGCGGCTGCTGTAGGGAGGGCTGCAAGAACCCCAAGGGCCGTGTAGAATTTAATCAGGCCCGCGTGCAGACCCATTTCCTCCACACCCTCACCCGCCTGCAGCTGGAGCAGGGGGCCGAGAGCCTGGGGGAGCTGGAGGCGCCCAGCCAGGATGGCCCAGCCAGCCCTGGTGAGCAGGTCCTGGCCCCTGCTTTCCCACTAGCCAAGCCCCCCGTGAGCAGCGAGCTGGGAGACAACAGCTGTAGCAGCGACATGACCGACTCCTCCACAGCTTCGGGCACCAGCGAGGCCCCGAGCGGCACCGCCCACCCAGCCCTGCCTGGCCCTGGCTTCCAGGCCGACATGGATGATGACAGCCTGGCCCGGGTCCTGAGTCTTAGTGACTCTGACCTGGGAGGGGAGGAGGAGGAGGAAGAGGAAGGGAGAGTGGGGAGCCTGGACAACCTCAGCTGCTTCCACCCAGCTGATATCTTTGGTACTGGTGAGCCCGGTGGCCTGGCCAGCTGGACCCACAGCTATACCAGCTCTAGCCTCACGTCAGGCATCCTGGATGAAAACGCCAACCTGGATGCCAGCTTCTTCCTGAACAGTAGCCTTGAAGGGTTGGGAGAATGCAGCTTCCCTGGTGCCTCAGTGCTGCCCAGCTCAGATGCTGGCCAGAGCAACTCTGTGGACCTCAGCTTGTCTTCCTGCGACTCCTTCGAGCTGCTCCAGGCCCTGCCAGACTATAGTCTGGGGCCTCACTACACCTCCCGGAAGGTGTCTGACAGCCTGGACAATCCGGAGGCCCCCTTCTTCCCCCTGCCAACCTTTTCTCCAGCAGGGGACACCGGCGCTTGCCTCCTGGAGTCCCTTGTGGGCCTGGTGGACTCAGCCACTGAGGCCCCGGCACCTTTCATGGACAGCCAGTTGTTTGAGGACCCGGCCCCAGCGCCTCTGGTGGAGCCGGTGCCTGTGTGAGGACTGGGGGACCTTTTCGTGGTCCTAAGAGCCCTGTTGCTGCTTTGTTGTAATTTGGGGGCTCCCTGAGGTCTGTATGTTAAGAGTTTTGGCTCATCCATGTAGGCACTCCTGAGTTTGTGCAACACTCTGGATTGACTTATTTATTTTTGTAACTACTTCCGTGCTGAAGAGAGGGCAGGGAGGGGGCTTTCCCTGTCAGCCACCTGGGCCCCCCACCCATCCCCCGAGCCCACGCAGTCTCTTCTTCCACTTTCCATGGTGTGTGCCAGGAACAGGAGGAAATATGGCTCCCCTGGAGCTTTGCAGACCCCTTTCCGGTCTCATGTGATGTTCCTTAGCCTGAACAAGACAGGGCTGAAATCTGCCACTTCTAATGGCTTCTCCTGCCACCCTGAGCCCCAGACCCATGGGTGGCTATATTTTCTGGACTGTGAAGACTATAATTTATTTCCATAATTTATTTGGAGACTAGAAGGTATAGGCTTCTCCCCTCTGGCTGGTGGGCAGTGCTGGAGTTGGGGTAGGGCACAGACCCCTGCAAGTCCCTCTGCCTTGTCGTGCATCCCCTACCCTGCCTGGGCTTTGGTACAGACCAGGTGTGGATTGGGTGCCTATAGTCTACTGCAGCAGCAGCCTGGCTATGAGAGGCAAGTGACTGGGGACAGTGTCTAGCTAGGGGGCTGGGCTGGGCTGGGCTGGGCTGGGCTGGACTGGACTGGACTGGCCAGGCCAAGCCAACCGTGACCAAAACCTGCTTCTGCCCCGACACAGCCCCCTCTGCTTCCTGTACTCTGCCTTATGGTCTTCCTCCCCAAAGGCCACAGGCTTTATTCTGGGCCCACTAATGTAGAAGGGAAGCAGGAAGCCCAGAGAGGGCAAGGGACTAGCCTCTGTGCCCATAGCACGCTCCTGACGACTATCTCAGGGCTTGCTGGGCACTGCATGTCAGCCCCAGCCACCTGCCCATGCCCTAAAGCCAGTTGGCTCCGGTGAGGAGAGGCCCTTTCGGCTTTTATGCTCTTTGTTTGCCGATGTTGAGTTTTGCATCCTAATTTCTGTATCGTCCTTGAGCGTCAGAACTATAATTTATTCATTTTTCTCTATGTCTGTGCCAAGAAGCCCAGGCTCTGGGCTTGCCGCCTTGCCCAGGAGGCCTTGCCAGCCTGTGTTTGTGGGAACACCTTGTACCTGAGCTTACAGGTACCAATAAAGAGGCTCTATTTTTAAACTGTGGACTGCGTTTGTGGGACTGGGAGATGGGGGGTATACCCTTGGGAGGTAGTGTGGGGGGAGGGAGAGGCTGTCCCCGCAGGATGGTGGACTCAGAGGCTATGTTGGGGTAGGAGTGAGGGTCACAACCCAGTGGGCCTCCTCCCATGCAGGCCTCTCACCTTGGAGACAGGAAGCCCACTGGGAGGTTTCCAGGCAGAGCAGTTTTCCCTTCCCACGAGCCCATCTTCCCCAGTGATCTCCCAGGGTGGTGGTGAGCTGGGGCAGTGTATAGTCTTCTGAGATGGTTCTCTGCTCAGCTGTTTCCCACTGGTCTCACTGAGCTGGGTGGGGCCTGGCCTAGAGAATGAAGCCCCCGCCCCCAGTTAGGGGCAGACAGTGGGATGTGGCTGGTAGAGTCCTCCTGTCGGGCTGAGCACAGGAAGCTGCAGGACCTCAACCATCTGCACCAGCCAGACTCGTCTGACCTGTCCCCAGCAGCCCGGCTGTGGGCCAAAGGAGCAGGCCGCACCCTGCCCTGGGGACTCCCAGCCTAGGGCCTGAGGAGCAAGGTCAGCCTCCCCCTTAGGAATAACGATTTATACAAAGTGCTGGAAGGGAAGACCAAATAAGGAGACTAGATCTGGCTCTGATTCTCTGCCTTTTGGTCTGTGCTGGGCTCTCCTTAACTTTATCTCTGAGGCTTATGGGGTAAGAACATGGACCCAGAATGCCAGGTTCAAATCCCAGCTCTCCTACCTAGCAAAGTGACTTAGGCAAATCACACTGCCTGTTTACCACCACTGGGTCTTGGTGTCCTCAATACTGTGCAAATAACACGGCTTGTCTCAAAAGCTCATTCAGTTCGCATATACGCAGCACTTAGGAGAGTACCTGGGGCATGTTTGTGACTTCCTTATTGTTTTCATGTTTCTGCCACTATCTCTATGTTTTATCCTCTCTCTGCCAGTTCTGCTACTCTTTGGGTATCTGTCTCTTACCTCTGAACATGCATGGACATGGCCTCATCATCAATGGTCAGAGGAGGATCCATAGCTTGGTGCCTGGCCTGTGATGGGTAGCCTGTCCCTGTAAGCAGCTTAGCCAGGACTTTGGCTTCTCCTGGTAGAGTATCCTGGTACATTGCATTGCTCTGTCTCCCTGCTGCTGGTCCTCAGCTGAGAACACTCTTTGTAGAGTTTGCTTCAGCACGCATGATTTCAAAGTCTGGGTCTCTCCAAGGGCTCCGAGGCCCTGCTCTGATTAGCCTGGCGGTCTGGACAGCAACTCCTGGCCACTCCAGTTCCCTGGCGGGAAGCCCCCACGGGGCCCTAAACCATGGACACAGCCCATGGCAGGACTGAACCTACCCCCTCCCTGTCTAGGGCAATAAGATCGCTTCCTGGCCTTTTTTTTTTTTTTTTTTTAAAGATAAATGAAGACCATTTGGGTTCTACAGTAATAAAAATGTGATTAATGTATAATCCTTTACAGCACCATTCTCCATACAGACAAACCTGTCTCTCAACAAGCCACCCCAAGAAACCAGATTGTAAAGCAGATGCTAGTAAAGGGGACCGGTTTCCCATAGGAAGGATGGTAGTAAGCTGGGGAAAGCATTCCAGATGACTGACTCAGATCAAGAGGCCATCCATGTGGTCAGCGGGGTGTTACAAAGACAAGGCTCAGCCACCACCAAGGATAATTCTGTCTGTTCTAAACGTGACCCCTACCTGTCCGGTTCCCAAACTGTCATCACTGGACAACTTCTCTTGAAAATTTTGCTGTATTCTACTCATACTAAGTATTTTGCTTTATATCAATTATATTGATATACTTAAAAGTTAGAACCATTCTGAGTAACAGCACTCATGAATTCATGACTTTGTCATGCTAGTTATTTTTCTCTATTATGTAACAATGATTTTTAAACACATGGCTATTAAACTATAAACTATTTGCTGTATATCATTGGAAGGGATTTGTATTATGGTTTTGGGGACAGGCACATCTCATCTAATTTCCTACCACAGAGGGGGACACTGAAGTCCACAGAGCAGAAGCTCTTGGGAAGGTCACAGTCCTAACTCCCAGTTCAGAGTTCCTTCCTCTGAGGCCAAACCGGGCCTGTTACTGGCATCATGAGAAACAAGAAGAGAGGTGGTGGGAGCTGCAGCTAAAGTGACCTCTGCCACTCTCTTGCCAGTTACAAGTAACATAATTCCTCTAAATAGGGACCATTGCTTTTGTCCTCCAAGGCGTGAAAAAGGTTTCTGGAGGATAAATCTGTTGGTCAGTGTCTTTTAGAAAATCTGAAGTGGGAGCTATTTTTTTCTTGGGCTGTACCAGTCATGGGTAATCGGGTTTGTCCCAAACCAGTGAGGAGCAGCAGAGGCCAGCGGAGGACCTGGGAAGGAGACAGAATGTATGGACAGAGTGAGCCAAGGGCCTCCACAGCCTATGGGATGATGGCCTCCCTCACACAGCCTCAGCTGTGGGACCTTCTGAGCTGGTCGTCCTGTCTGTGTCCCAGCTGGGCAGGACGCTGTGAGGAGTCTCTTCTTGAGCCCTGGGGGTCTGAAGACCAGATAGAGGAGGGGAGGCATTTATAAACTAACATAATAATATGAAAATAGATGTAGGGAGTTTTGTTTTTGTTTTTGTTTTTTTTCCCCAAACCACCTCTTTGTTCCCCTCTGCTCCCTCAGAGTCTGGAATAAAAATGGAACCCAACAGAAGGTGCCCAGTGAGCCCAGCATAAGTTAAGCTGGTGGATCCCTCTTCTCCTCAGAGCAAAAGTGCCTCTTGTGCCTTAAAAACACAAAGCTTTGGGATGCCCTTAGACCACATGAGGCATGATTCAAATAAACCACACACAATAGAGAAATGGGTAAGAATATATCATATTCTGAATCTCTTCTCCCCTGCCCCACTTCCCAACCCCTCCAAGAAACTTCTTTAGCTTGATGGCTTCCACCCACCCTGGCTCCCACTGACCACAGCTAAGGCTTCAGAGACCCTTGGGCCTTTTCCAAAATTTCTTCTCTGATTTGGGGGTAATTAGGATGCTCTCTGAGAACCTGGGACAGAGGAAGAAAGGGGTGCAGCATCAGGCAGGGGGTGTCCATCTCTGCACCAGGACCAGGCCACAGCACCAGCCCCCCACCCCACCCCTAATGTATCCCAGGGGCTTACAATGGCTTACATGGTGGCAGACTTCAATGGCCTCCACAAATCTCTTGTCCTTCAAGTAGTTGAAAGCGAGTTTGAAGCCTGTCCAGGGGCACAGGGAACACAGACAGTGGCACCCTAACTACCCAAGAGCCAGGGTTTCGGTCCTCCTGCCCAGTGCCCAGGTCACCCACATGCACCTTGGCTGATTGCCTTACCAATGCCAGGATTGGCGTGATGACTGTACTTCCAGGCCAGCTCGTAGTTGGTGGCTGCATCTTTGTAGGACTGCTCCTTCTCCATGATGAAGCCCATGTACTCATAGGCCTTGCAGCAGGACTGTAGGGAAAGCCACACCCCATCCCAGCACAGGGTACAACCCACAGGGGAGGGGAGATTTGGGGGGGCAAAGGATGGTGGTGAGCTGCATTAACTCTAACCTTTCAGGGTCTCCAGTAGCATCTCCCACCTTTGCGAGGGGTCGACCGTGTGCCCCCTCCAGGCTACCCCGACGTTGGCATGACCCCTTTCCCCACAGCTCTCCGGCTCTGACCCTGACACCCCTTCCCATCTAGCTTGGCTGCCCCACCCTGACCGCCTCCTCTTACCTAGCCCGGTCCCACTCCCTGATCCTGCCCCCGGTTCCATTCCCATCTTCCTTAGCGTGCATGTGCCCTCTTTTGTCCAGCCTCTTCACATCAGTTCTAACCCGCACCTCCTCTGCCCCCGATGCCCACGCGCCCCTCGCCCCCTGCCTCCACCGGCGTCCCCGCTCCCCCGACGGCGGCGCGCCCCCTGCCTTGTTGTACTGCACGCAGCGCCGCAGCAGCTCCGACGCCAGGTCGAACTTGCCGCCCTGGCAGTACAGGTCCGCTAGCAGGAGCCAGCTCTTCTCCAGGTCCTCGGCCTCATCCAGCGCCCACGGGGCCTTGGCGAGACGCTTCAGCTGCGTGCGCGCCTTGGGGACCTGCTTCAGCAGCGCGTAGGCCTGTGCCATGGCCAGCAGGGCGGGGACGCTCTCCTTCTGCGCACGGGGGGGGGGGGGGGGGGTGTAAGCTGGCGTGAGTGCACTAGGCCCCCAGCCTCGCCCCACAAGCCGCCTGTCCCGCGCGCCGGCCACCTCAGCCTGCGCCATCTCGATGAAGGTGCCCAGCGCCGCCTCCACGTTGGCCTTCTCCCTGGTGGCCAGCAGGCAGAGACTCTGCAGCAGTCGCAGCTGGGTCTGGCCCCGGGCCGAGTGCGGGTAGAACTCACGCAGCAGCTTCTCCGCGGTGCGCACACCATGCTGCTCTGAGCCCTTCCTGTCGGTGGAGCTGCAGCCATTGGACACCGGAACCCGGAACCCGTGGGGCCCTCACTTGGCCTGGACCCCGCAGCTCACGAGGCTCTCCCCTCCTTTCCCAGGGTCCTGCCCCTGCGCCCCCACCCCCACCCTAGGTCAGCCAGGCCCCTACTTGCTCTCAGCCACCAGATTCTCAAAAGCCTCTCCGCCCACGATCTCGTTGTCTGGGTTCAGACAGATCTGCACCATGTAGTAGGTGGCACTCTGGCCCCACGAGCTGTCCTTGCGTGCTTTGTTTAGGAACTTCAGTGCTTCGTTGGGTTGCCCTATGTGCCTGTAGCGGAGAAGAGAAATACCCAAGAACCAGAAACAGAAACTGAGGGCCAGTGAGGGCAGGGACTTGCAGGGACCACTCCCTGAGTCTGTGCACACTAGGGCTGGATCGCTGCTTTTCACCCCCCCCCCACCCCCACCCCAGATCTGCACGCTGAATTGCTACAGAAGCCCAGCGTGTCCGCTAGGAAGAACCCCCTGCTAGAGATCATGCTGACCTCCCTTTCCCCCCTCCACTCACCAGCAGTAGATGCCTCTGCAGTAGTTGAAGCCTGGCTCCAAAGGAATGCGGCTGGACATCTTCTTGGCCAATTCAAAGAAGGCAGGGGCATCTTCAAGTCTGCCACTTCTCCATAGCAGATCAATTAGTTTATTCAGTACCAAAAAATTGTCTAAAATAAGAAAGCAGAAATCTCCAGGCTATGCTAACCACTAGCTAGATCCGTCTGGGTGCTGCCAGATGGCATGGAGAAGGGAGGGGACCAGCAGACACTGCCTGGTTTGGGCTGAGCCTGGACATCCCAGCAGCCTCAATGTCTCCACTGGTCTCCACAGTTGAGAGAATTATCATCATCATACTGAAAAGTAGTAATAATAGCTAACACTTGTACAGTACCTGGCATGAAGCGCTTTGCCTATATATTAACTATACAACGGGGTACCAATGCTTCCCATTTCACAGATGAGGAAACTGAGACACAAAGAAGTTATCTGCCAAAGGTTACACAGCTGGTGAGCGGAAGAGCTTGAGTTAGACATAGGCCATCTGGCTCCAGGATCCGCACTCCTAACAGTTGCACTCGGCTAGGCCTCTAGGCAGAGCTGGTTTTGGGCCTCCAGGGGCTCTAGTCTGAGCATCAGGTATGGTCCCTGCCCCAGCAAGAGTGTGGTTTGATACTGCAATGAGGGAGAAATGTAGCTACCCATAAGGGAGAATTTCGAGCCACCTCCAGGTGCTGTGACCTCAGAAGGGAGCCACATTCAGTCCAATGGCTGTGATGTGGGGAGAGACAGGTTCTCCTGGGTCTGGTGCCAAATGCTGCCCTGCCTGAGACCAGGAGACCAGGAACTGGCCCCTTGGACTGGGGAAGGGCCAGCATGTTCCATCAAGGCTTTATCAGTTTCCTGCCGCTCTGGGAACAAATCAGAGAGGAAGGGGCTTCCTCTGCCCAGTCAGGAAGGAGGGGAGGGGCCCACCCTTCTCAAGGGAGAACAGTCTTTGCAGGGTGGGAACTGTTGTAGCCAGTCTTAATGCAGGCAGTTACCTGGCGCTTTCTCCAGGACTTGGTGGTAGAGATCGACAGCAGCTTCATATTTTTGTTTTCTAAACATCAGGTCAGCCATCATCTGTCAGAAAACACACAGTGCCCTGGAGTTCCCTGGTGGGTAGGCTGGCCAGGGGTGGGGATAAGCAGGGCTGGTGAGAAAGCACTTCCAGGGGAAGCTTCTCTAGGCACTGGGAGAAGTGGCCCCAGGAGGAGCCCAGAAGGAAGACCTGACTGGGGTTAGAGGGAGAGGATGTAAGTGGGAAGAGAAGCCCAGGGCTGGACACCAGAAGGACCCTTTGACAGGCTGCAACAGAACTAGCCTCTCCGCCTGTGTCTGGAAACTGCCAGCTGCAAGCAGCAGCAGAGGTGGAATGCGGGCTCCCCTCTTCTAGGGGTGGCCCTGGTGGCTGCCTGGATGTTAGGGAGGAGAGAAGTCAGGCAGGAGAGCGTTTTTCCCACTCTCTTCTTTAAACCCAGGAACCTGTCCCACCCTTGCCTTCACCAGCTATAGGTGTGGTTCCCCCTCCACCCCCCCTGGATGGGCCCAGAAGACTGACGTGGTCCCTGCTGCCACCCCTACCTGGTGAAGGGCAGCGGCCCCACACTCCATCCCCTCTGCCTGGCAGCCCTTGTTGTGTGGGGCAGCCAGGCGACTGAGTTCTAGGGCTGGGAAGCAGCCCTCAGAGTCACAGGGAGCCTGGGGAGGGCAGGCAGAAGGTTCGGGGTTGGGGGCTCCTACCACAGAGGCGGTCTCGTGGTGCTCCTCAGACTGTAGGAGGAGGGCACAGTGCTGCTCACACAGGTCCAGCTGTCCCTGCAGCAGGAAGAGTCGCGCCAGCTCCAGCACCACCTGTGACAAGACCAGACAAAACGGACCAGCGAGCGTCAAGGGGAAACTCCGAGGCTAATGTCTCCCGCTCTCATCACCCATTTCTGTTAGGTCTCTGGCTCTACTCTTTTCCTTTACCAGTTCTCCAATCATACCATGTGTTTTACTAACTAAGTATAACTTGTACCTCTCCTTCAGCTCTGGCTCTGACCTAACCATCTCTGGGCTGCCTTCCGTGCCCCAGGCGCGGAGCAGGTACCTATCTTCTGAGTTCCCACAGTGTGCAGACCCACATGCAGGCACATATCGTGTAGCACTGGAACTACAAATGTGCTCATCTGTGCCCCCTCCCTGAGGCAGTCTTTGGGCAGGGATAGGTCTGGGCCCACCGTCTCCCAGGCCTAGCACTGTGCCTGGCATGTTTGAGACATCTGTTAAACGAGTACATGTTTTGTTGTTGTTGTTGTTGTTTTAAATATTTTATTTATTTGACAGAAAGAAAGAGAGAGAGAGCACAAGCAGGCAGAGCAACAGGCAGAGGGAGAGGAAGACGCAGTCTCCCACTGAGCAGAGAGCCTGTGGGACTCAGTCCCAGGACCCTGTGATCACAACCTGAGCCAAAGGCAGATGCTTAACTGAGCTACCCAGGTGCCCCAAATGATTGTTAAATTAATGAATGGCTGGGCCACTAAGCTTTTTCTCCGTTCTCCTAGTATGGACTCCACCCACTCTCTCTGGAGAGTCACACCACCCTCATGACCCTAAACCTCCTTGGAAGCTTAGTCTGAGTTTGTGCCCAAAGACCCCAGGCAGCCACAGCTCTCACTGTGTCACCACCTCCAAGGGGGACCCAGAAATGCCAGACTAACATGACTTTTGGCAGGGTCTTTCCCACTCCACCTCCCACAAGTGGCTGTCCAAAGTGAGGCTTCCCAGACTTGGTTCGAGGGCCCCATGGTCAGCTAGAGCAGGCTCCCCACACCATGGGTCTCAGGGCCCTTATACCTCAGGTACTCAGCGAGGCACAGGAAAGGACCTGGTCTCTGCCCCTAGGCAGGAAACTCTGCAAGGCATCACAGCCCAAGAGAAGGGGGAGGCTCTGGCTTTGAGGACCCCACCTTATTGTCAAAGGGCGAGTAGAAGAGGGCATCCTTATAAGACCGCACTGCCTTGGCAAACTCCTTCTCTGCCAGGTAGTGCTCCCCAAACTGGACACAGATGGAGGCTGCCAGTTGCTTCTGGGAGGGGATCATTTCTGGTTGCTCCAGTGGAACACGCTTCAGAATCCGAGACTGGAGGTCCATGGCCTGAGGAGACCCGTAAAGTCAGGATCAGAGACTCGGAGCCTGATGTGCTGGATCTCAGGCCAATTCACAACCAGTCTCCACGCTCTGGTTTCTGTGTCAGCATATTATCAGAAAGGGCATCTCAAGTACCCTTGAGCAGATCTGGGTCACTCTGGACAGGCAAGGCCACTGGCTGAGCACTCAGGAGTCAAACTGGCTCTGCCTTGGGGGCAGGAGTAGAAGCAAAGGCGCCCAAACAAAACACTCCAGTGTACTGTCCTTGTTTACCTGTTTCCATCACACCCTGCTGTCTCCTTGTCTAATCTGCGCTTGCACAAGCCCAGAGTAGGTGCTCAGAGCAGGCTGGGTTTTGACAGATGCATTTACTCTGCATACTACCCTGCAGGGACTCTGAGGCAGCCTTCACAAATACCCACGACATAAAATGATCAAGTGAGTAACCCGGGAGTTTCGGAAGAAGACGGATTAAAGACACCAGGGTCAAGCTTTGGGATTTCTAAGGGCCAAAAGGGAGTGGGAATCTGGTGGGAAACAAGGGCATAAATCATCTCAACAGTTAGAGAGTGGGCTCTGCTCTTATACCCACAGAATGCACCCCTTTGCCCAACAAGTGGCAGACCATGCCCTTGCTGGAACGAGAGAGGAAGGTATGGCAGGAATGGCCAGGAAGTGTCCCATCGAGGCAGCTGGGTGGGGAAAGACCTTTGTTTGGATCAGGTCAGACCTGGTTCCAATCTCACCTCCACCACTTACTAGCAGTGAGATTCTGAGCATATTTCTTTTTTTTTTTTTTAAGATTTTATTTATTTATTTGACAGAGAGAAATCACAAGTAGATGGAGAGGCAGGCAGAGAG
>NC_081558.1:61367077-61437502 GCF_022355385.1 Mustela nigripes
TGAGAGAGAGAGAGGGAAGCAGGCTCCCTGCCGAGCAGAGAGCCCGATGCGGGACTCGATCCCAGGACCCTGAGATCATGACCTGAGCCGAAGGCAGCGGCTTAATCCACTGAGCCACCCAGGCGCCCATTTTTTTTTTTTTTTTTAAGATTTTATTTATTTATTTGACAGAGAGAAATCACAAGTAGATGGAGAGGCAGGCAGAGAGAGAGAGAGGGAGATTCCGAGCATATTTCTTAACCTCTTGGAGCCTCATCTGTGAAGCAGGAACGTCCCAGTGCTGTATCTCAAAGGCTACCGTGAGAATTAATAAGAAAGCAAAAAGCCTAGTATAGCATCCACCACAGAGCATTCAGTGACTGGGAGCTCCTGGCATTGTCGAGTATTATCACCTCTAGCATCCTTGAGGACGAGGGCACCTTCCTCCTCCCTGCCTTCTCCAGCCTGGCCCAGCTGGCCTTCAGGCACTTTGGGGCACCATCAATGAAGAGCACAGGTATGGGGATAAATGGAAGGCAGAGGCCTAAGGTGTAACCTAGGTTCTCTTTGGAGGGCCAGCTCTTGAGCCTTCTAGACCAGCCTTACTTTTATAGCTCCCATCAGGAAATGGCAGATAAAGAGCTTGCTTGAGTCTGTTGTCTATCGTCAATTACCTCATTCAAAGTTCCCATCACGTCCTCTTTTTTATGACTCTTGTAAACCTTTGCCAGCAAAAGCAAGCACTTGACATCATTCATCATGGATGGGATGTCCTTGACTGCAAAATGGAAACTCAAATCAGTGTTCTCTGGCCCCTGGGAGGCGGGGGATGGGGGAGGGAGGGAACTGGGTTCAAGACCCCTGCATCATTCTGCAGGCAAAGAGAGTGTAGGAGGCGGTGGGGGGCACAGTATGCTGGGGGAGAGACTTTCAGACATGGCCTCACCAGAGTCATGTTCCAGTGCTTGTTTCAGAACTTTCTCTGCCTTGCTGAATTTCTTTAACTTCAGGAGCAGCTCAGCCAGATCACAGCACAGAAAGTCCTGTCCACTGATCTTCTGGGCGGCCTCATAATAATTAATTGCCTTAGGGTAAATGGGAAATACTGGCATTGGGTTTGGTTTTACCCTTGAGTGCCTCACACCGTGTTCCCCTCAGCGGCCACCACTGTGTGTCCCCGCAGAACACAGAAGCCTGAGATGGAAAGGCCCTCCCAGCTGCAGAGGGCTCAAGCTGGGCAGGTGTATATGGAGGGGTGGGGAGAAACGGTGGCTGGCTTCTGAATTCTCCCCTTGATACCCCATTCAGCAGGGAGCTGAATGGGGTATCATTCAGGGTGGAAATGCAGCCAAACTCCCCTCCCATCCTGACCCTCCTACCCATACATCCTCTTCCCTCTTCCCTGCTGGGCTGTCTCCCCCAACCCCACCCCTACCTCCCCACCCCAACCTAGCCTGACCTTGGTATATTGGTGGGTTTTCACATAGGCTTGCCCAATCCTGCTGACGAGGGATGCATCGTGTGGGTTCTTTCTATAGGCCTCGTCATAAACCTCCAAGGCCTTCTCAGGCTGGTGGGGAAAGTATCCAGAGGTCTCTCTCTCTCTGTCTCTTCTCTCCCACTGGAGACATGAGATCAGAGGACCATGTGGCAAGGCCATGAGGCTTTCACTCACCTCCTGAATGTTCATGAAAGCATCACCCAATAGCAGGCTGGTGTGGGGACCAGGCAGATGTTCACAGAGTTCCCTCCAATAGCAAACAAAAACTTAGCTCAGACCTGTGCATCTTTCATGTTTCTCAATCCATCTCCTCCTTTTCTTTCCCACTAATCCATTCATTCATTCATTAATCCATTCATTCATCACCCAATACTCATTGAAAGCCCACTGTGCACACTAGCCACCTTAGTCTAGGCTCTCCTCATCTGTTTTCTGGACATGCCAGAACTTCCACCCATTCCTCTGGCCTCCACTCCCAACTCCCCCCCCCCTCCCAGACCCCTCTGCATAAGCAGGCATCCTGCTCTTTCTTTCTTTCTTTTTTTTTTTTTTTAAGATTTTATTTACTCATTTGACAGAGACAGACATAGTGAGAGAGGGAACACAAACGGGAAGTGGGAGAGGGAGAAGCAGGCTTCCCGCCAAGTGGGGAACCCAACGTAGAGCTCGATCCCAGGACCCTAGGATCATGGCCTGAGTCAAAGGCAGACCCTTAACAACTGAGCCACCGAGGTACCCCTATCCTGCTCTTTCTAAAACTCCATGTGACCACGTTACTCCACTGTTCATTGGTTTCTCACTGCTCCTGGCTTTGCCTCCCTCATCCCCACCCCCCTAGCACTGCTTCCCCACTGGATTGCTTAGGCAGAATTTTGCTTGAGGGAGGGGCTGGGAAGGTACTTTTATGCCCCCACTGTCAAATCATATAGGACTTCTAACCCCAGCTCTCCACCCTCCTGCACCTCTCATTGGCCACATCAAGTCACTGGACATTTCTTCAGGGACAGACAGAGACAGAGCCAGGGCAGAAGTGCATTCCCGTGGTTCCCCCCAGAATGTGGGGCCATACAGGGCAGCCAAGCAGGACAGATTTGGTTCCAGGTCTTCAGATCTCAGCAATGAGCCGGCCTGACTGACTCAGCACACTCAAATTCTGACCCACAGGAAATTCTGTACTTGGCATCTAACACACTTGGAGGACGTGCACTGGAGACCCAGGTGGAAGAAACACAATTTGGAGGAAACACTCCCTAAACCAACACTGGAAATGCGGCTGTCAGGGTGCTGCCTCCTGGGGCTTACCGGTAACAGCCTATGTAGAGGCGGGTGTCTTTGCGGGTCTGCAGGTAGATGTTGGCCATCTTCTCCTTGGCTTCTGTGTAGCAGGGTTGCTTGGGCGTGATGTTCCTCAGCATGCTCAGTGCCATGTCCACATTCCCCTTGCTCAGGGCCAAGTCCACGTTGGCGATGGTGATGCGGATCTCCTCTGGTGTGCCGCTGAACTCATTGATGGCGTCCTGCATGATCTTAGTGGCCTCATGCTGGGACATGGGAATCCAAAAGACATTCTGTTAGCTGTCACCCACCACACTTGAAACCTCTTGGAGGAGACTTAAGTGATCCCTCTTCCCACTCCTAACCCCTGGAGAGAAAGGAAACAGAGACAGCTGGGAGCATCCTGCTATACGGAAGCCAAGGGGAGGATGGCTCACATCCACCTGCAGAGAGGTTCCAGTGGCAGAAAGGAGAGACAGCCCTTCAATGTCCACAACTACTGTTCCTGGGGGATGGCAGGGGGAAGGTGCTCAGAGACCTGGGGGTACAGAAACCCGTTACTGTAAGAACCAGCCTATTCTTAGCACCTCAATGTCCGTTGGCAATTCCTTCCTGTTGGAGACCTATGACACATCTTGTATTTTCCTGCTTTTGGTCAAAGGTATGTTTTATTTTTATTTATTTATTTGAGAGAGCGCATGCATGTGCACACGTTCATGCAGGAATGAGGGGTGCAGAGGGAGAAGCAGACTCCTCGCTGAGCAGGGAGCCCCCAGCCCCACCCTGTAGGACTCTATCCCAAGACTCTGAGACCATGACCTGAGTTGAAGGCAGACGCTTAAAGGACTGAATCACCCAGGTGCCCCAAAAGTATTTTAATGTTATGGTATTTGGTATATAAAAGTCCATTTGAATTATTTCTTCATTATATTTATACCCTTGATTACTTTAACAAAGTACCTTTCCCTATTTTGGTGATTTTTGACTTGGGTTCAGTCTTACCAGACATTTCTTCCTCAACCTCTGCTTTCTTTTTGTTTGCTTCATATGTTTGTATCATGTTTTTACTTTCATTCTGGGTCCTTTGGTTTTTGAAATATAGACAGTAAAGGTTCCTTCTGTTTGCTTGTTTAAACCACTCCAATGCCTCTTTTATTTAATAGGCACATTTATTTCATTTACAATTTTATTATCACAGATACATTCTTAGGTTTTCTGTCAACTTGTTTTGTTTTCATTTTTTTGTTGTTGTATTCATTTTTACATGCTGCTGTGTTCAGCTTCATTTCTGCCTAATGTGAGGTTCTGCTTTCCTTTCTTCATAACTCTTGAAAAATGTGGTGTAAATCTTCTAAGTTCTACCAAGATGGGTGCCTGGGTGGCTCAGTGGGTTAAGCTGCTGCCTTTGGCTCAGGTCATGATCTCAGGGTCCTGGGATCGAGTCCCGCGTCGGGCTCTCTGCTCAGCAGGGAGCCTGCTTCCTCCTCTTTCTCTCTGCCTGCCTCTCTGCCTACTTGTGATCTCTTTGTGTCAAATAAATAAATAAAATCTTAAAAAAAATTCTACCAAGAGCTATCTTTCTATCAAGAAACATTTTGTGAAAACTTTTTGTTTCGCACTCTATAAAGATGGAAAAAAAATTGCATATAGTAACCTCACCTTCCCTTCACATCCTCCTCCCTAAATTTTTTATGGGATACTATTGTTATTTTGACTTTAATAACTTTTATTTCAAGAATTTAGCTATTATGCTGGCTTTGAGTCGAAATGACTGTAATTATTTCAATGTAATTATATTTAGATTTATTTAGATAAGTTCTATGCGTCCTTTTACAGTTCAGATTTTTCCCACTTGTAAAAACTTCATTTATTTTGTGTTTTGGTTGTCTGCATTATATTGATAAGTAGGTTTTTCAAAATATTTTAATTAACACCATAATTCTGGAGTTATTCAATTTTTTAGAGAATCCTTTATTGCTTTCACATATGAAAGACATCCTGGGGGACATCCCAACCCCTTCGATATTTTATAAGTATTGTTCTGTTACCTCCCTGAATTTAGTATAGTTGAGGAAAAGTCTGAGGCCAAGTTGATTCTTTTTTTCTCACAGCTGCCTTCCCAGATGATTGTCAGAACCTTCAATGACATTGTGAATCCTTGATTCTCGTAACTTCATTAGGGTATTACTATTAGGATATTTCTTGGTCTTAATATTTTACTGCTATTTCTCCAGCACAGAGTGCCTTTCTGGGTCACTGATTCATGTCTCCCCTAAAGGAATCATTCTCCCAGTACCTCTCTGATGTGTCCCCTGTTCCGTTTCATCTCCCTTCTGCAGAAACAGTGATTTTGCATTGGCTGGCTATCTGCCTCTTTCTTTCTTATCTGTCATCTTCTCAGATCACTTCAGTGATTTTCTCAACCCTTTCTCCCATCAGAGAGCCTCAGCAAGGGTTCAGCCATTTTCTATTTTTTTCGGGGGACTAATGAGATTACTGCTTCCTGTAGCTTGGCTAGTGAACCCCTTTGTGGATCTCTGGTGCTCTGCTTTGAGCTAGTTTTTACAAGAGTCCATGTTCTTTTTATTTTCATTGAGTCCACAAATTTTTTTTTAAATATTTCTTCTATTTTGTATAATATTTTCTCCCAAAGTGTAACCCTCACTTGTCTTTGGCTTGTGATTTTGTTTCCTCTCTCCTCTTTCCTCCCTTCTGTCCTTCTCTCCTTCCTTCATTCCCTCCCATCCTTTCCTTCCTTCTTACTTTTCCTCCCTTCTTCCCTCCTCTTCTTTTTTCCCTCCCTTGTTTGCCTCCTTCCTTCCCTATAGCTACCATGTTGGACCCCTTCTGATGACTGCTCAGTCTCAAATGCCATTCTCATTCCCTTTTCTTATTAACAAGGCTGGAGAGGGAGAGGGCCTAGCACAACTGCCCAGAAGCCCATTTCCTTTGAGCTTCCTGTGGGTCCTCCCTTGTGGGGTAGACTCTGTGAGAAGCTGGGGTCAGGATGGAACCCCTGGTTCACAGGAAGGCCTCAGTCTACAGATCCTAGAAAAGCAAGTGGCAGAACTGATTTTCTGGTCATTTCCCTCCTTACTTTCCTCTGGCCCATGTCTCCTAGAAAGGAGTCTGGACAGAGAGAAGGAAGGAGGCATTTTAGCAGAGAGTTCTTGTCTTGTGGTCCTCCCCTTCCAAAAGCGGAAATGCCCCTGCTTTTCCTGGCTGACCACATCTCTGGTTCAGAAAGTTTCAAGCAAATGCAGGGACCTCAGGCACCCTTCTTTCTCTCTCCCCCACGGTTGTAAAGTTCTGAGAGGACGGGGCCCTTGCTGGCTGCTCTCTTCTATCCCCAACTCCCACATGGCACCTGACATATAGCTGGCCCTCAGTCTCTAGTCAAATCAATGACCAGCTGAATCAACTTTTTCAGGATGTGGCACTCCCCTAATTTCATTATAGACGGAGATTCCATCTCCACTTGCAATTCTTATATCCCTTTGGCAGATTTAAAGGAAGGAAGCACAAATAAGCTTCTGCATCCCCATCTTTACTCCAAGGGCAATTTTTAACTTTAAGGAGAAAGGGCCTCATGGGCTTTTCCTTCTCAATGGCAGGGTCATCACAGGAGGCCAGATGCCCCAGGACTGGGGGATCGCAGAAATGGTCTTGAAGCTCTGCTGACAAACCCCTTTCTGGAAAGTGGGTAGGTGAGTGAGGTCAGCGGGGCCAAGAGAGCATGTGGAGGCAGCTTCCCCGCTCCCATCATCCATCTCTGTGTTCTCTGATGCTCCTTTACACCTGCATAGGATGCTAAGGTGCTCCCTGCCTTTGCCTAGTCATCCCCTCAAGGCCCCAGGGCTGCCTCATACAGTTGACCATGTTGTATACCACAAAACTCCAAGGGGACAGAGTTCATAAAGGTTTGGTGTGATGATGGCATCCATGGGCACTCTACCTGGTCCCCTCTGCATAGCTACCTGCAGCTGTCCTCATGGGCCTCTCTGCTCTGAATGCATGTCTTTACAGGGACAGTGTGGTAGGCAGGGGATGGATCAGGCAGGACACAATAGGGTTTGGGCTTTACATTGAGGGCAGTGGGAGCCACAGAAGCCTTTAGGCAGGGGTATGATGTGCTCCCAAATGAATAAAGGCTCAAATAATAGCACAGATAACTAGAATCAGAGAGCCTGGGTTGATGACCCTGGACCTCCAAAGGCCTCAGTCCCAAGGGAAGAGAGCATGGCATTTCTTACCAGCTCCCCATTCATCCGGAGGGCATCTGCCAGTTCCAGTAAGATGGACACCCGCTCGCTGGGCTGTACAGAGGGCCCGTGGAACTTCTTGCCTCCTTCTGTCTTCCGAGTTGGTAATTTTATGATCATTTTCAGGGTCTTTATGGCTTCTGGATAGTTCCCAGACTTGTTGAGGGCCCTGGCCTTGATGTAGTGGTAGAGGGGGTGGTCTCGGACCTAGAGAAGCAGAGAGGAGCACAGGGCTCCAGCACGCTGCTGCTGCTGCGACTCACAGTACACAGCCTGGAGAAAGCTCCAGAAGCCCACTGAGCCTGCCCCGCCTTTGGCCAGCAGAAGGGTCTGCAGGCTGTAGGGAGTGCCTGGGGCTACCCTCCCAGGGCAAGTAGGGGGTTGCTGCTGGGTGGGCTGAGGGGTGCTGAGTGGGCAGCTGGGCACAGAGGACCCCACCTGGAAGTTGTGGCTGACGCCTAGCTCTAAGCAGTGGGAACACATGGTGAAATTGCCCTGTGCCAGATAGATGTGGGACATGAGGAGGTGGGCATCCACGGAGGTAGGGTCCAGCTCCAAGCAGCGTTGCAGGGTGCTCTGGGCATTCTCTAACTCTCCTAGAAATGAGAAACAGACCTCTACATCCAGGGCACCCAGTGGACTCCCAGGGCCTAGGATGTAAAGGCAGAATGAAGTTTCTAAGTCCCGTTACCCGGAAATACCCAAGTTGGCCATTTGACCCGGGTCTGTCCTGTTTCACTTGGAGTTCTCATTTTTTTTTTTTTTAAAGATTTTATTGATTTATTTGACAGACAGAGATCACAAGCAGGCAGAGAGGCAGGCAGAGAGAGAGGAGGAAGCAGGCTCCCTGCTGAGCAGAGAGCCCCATGCGGGGCTCGATTCCAGGACCCTGGGATCATGACCTGAGCCGAAAGCAGAGGCTTTAACCCACTGAGCCATCCAGGCGCCCCTGGAGTTCTCATCTTAAAATCAGAACTACGGTTTGTGCTTTGACCCAGACAAAAGCCAGGAAACTCGAACCATGGTGTGATCCCCTCCTTTCTCTCTGCAGCCCTCAGGGAGACCACTAAGTCACATCACTGCTCTGTGTGGAAGCTCTGGGGAACACTTAAGTCTTGATTCCCACACCTCAGAGCAGAGTGAAACCTAACAATAATGGTAACTATAGCAGACTAAAAAAAGCATCTGCTCTATGGCCAACACCTGCAAAGCATCTTTAGAAAGGGGGTTTCATATTTGCCCAGCCCTGTGAGATTGGAAGTATTATCCATGTCTTTTAGCTGTAGGACTGGAACCCAGTGACGATTAAGTCACTCATCTTACAAGGAACCAAGTCAGCACTGAACTCCAGGGCAATTGGTTTCTGAGGCTGAGCTCTGATCTAGCACTAGGGGGTACGGGGTCTCCCTGCAGCCCCAGTGGGAAGCCCAATAGTGGGGTACACTAAGCTGGTAGGAGGGTCCTGCATTCCTCTGCATCTCTCAACAGCTCCTGCTCAGGGTCCATAACCTGGTGGGTGGGGAGCACCTGCATGTGGATCCCGACTCCCTGCTCCTTCTTTGTGTGCTGCAGAAGTGTGAAAGTGTCACTATGGCAACTGAAGCAGCTGGAGACCTGGCTTTGGCCCTAAATCTACTTGTTGGCAGCTGCCAGCATCCCTGGGGGCGTGCTCCTGCCCTTGCCTCATACCCAGGAGCCCCTGCAACTGTGGGTAAGCCTGGAACCCAGAGAAACACTGGAAAGCCGGAGGAGGAAGGGGTGGGGCGGTCTCTGTGCAGCATGACCCATGCACGGCAGTGCCGGAGGCCGATCCATGCCTTGGCATTTGGGATTCTTCGGAAGCCCCCAGCACACCAGAGATCAGCTTGTCTTCCAGGAAGACGGGGTTACAAGGCTGCCAGGGGAGAGTACCCAGAGAGGACAATAAGTCTCTCACGAAGGCTTCTCCCTTTTTCCCTCTTTCTCTCCAGGGCCTGGCCTTGAGATGGAAGATGCTGGAAGGATATTGCTCTGGCCACCCTGAGATTCTGAAAGCCCTAAGACTACGGGGTCTCACCTCCCCATGAGGCCCTCAGGACCACCTTTAAAACACCTGCAATCCTGCCGCTGCCTCTCCTCCTCTGCTTTAGTTTTCCCCACGGCATTACTAGGTCCTAACAAACAACACAGTGTGCTTCCTTATTCTGTTTATTGTCGATTTCCCCTTACTAGAATGCAAATCTCGTGAGGGAATTTTTGCCTATTTGGAGGACTCCCAGAGCCCAGCATGAGCGCGGCCCCGGTATATAATGGAAGTTCAGGGATGATGACCTGGCCCAGAGCTCAGAAGCCACCAACAGCAGGCCGGGTGGGAGAGACCCCTGCTGGCCAGGGAAATCAGGCTGGTTTCAGGGGACTGGAGGCCAGAGATGCCAGCAGGCCTGGTGAGGGTGTGTGTGTGTGTGTGTGTGTGTGTGTGTGGAGGGGGAACTCACCTGAGAGGTACTTGACCTGAGCCATCACATACAGTGCATCGATCAGCGCTGGTGCTGCTTTGATTACAGGAGTCAGGATCATGGCGACTTGTTTAAGGAGCGGAGACACAATCTGTCCTGGCGACCGGGGCTGGAGGAACACGGGGCCTAGCTGTACAGTTGTCCCCATGCCAGACAGACACCTAAAGCTCTCAGACAGCACTATTTCAGTGAAGGAATTTTACCTCATTCCAGGTGTTTATTATGGCACTCTGTGCCATCGAGGACTAGAGCAAAAGCTCCAGAGAACGGGGACTTGGTTTTGCTTGCTATCATGTCCCCAGTACCTAACTTGGTATCTGGCACGTGGCTAGTGCACTTGATAAATATTTGTGGGACAACTCATGACATGGCACTGGGGGCGACACGATCCTTGCCCCCAGGGAATCCTGGCTAGCTGGGAAAACAGGCAAACGAGTAAAGCAGACAAACAAGTAAAGGCTAGTAGATTTCTTAGAAGACTGCTGGAGAAAAGGAGACTGGTTTTTCTCTAGGATAAAGGCAGGGGCACAGTCCAGTGCCCTGCCCCTCCATGGGTGGTCTGTGGACAATCACAGCACAGGCATCACCTGGGAGCTCTTTCCAGAGGCAGGCTCCCTCCTCCGACCCCTGCACCCATCAGAATCTACACTGGAACAACTCTCAAGTGGTTCACATGCTACATGTTCAAGTTTGTTCAGAGGAGAAGGGGTTTCCCAGCCACAAGAGCACAGCGCTGCCTGGTAGCCAGCCAGGTGATGTACCTGCCTCTCTCCAGACCAACGCTCCTGACCCCCACCATGAGGACAGAACTTCCACTAACCTGCTTGGGGCAGAAGAACAAGTACTCCTTGGCGAGGCAGACCAGGAAGAGGGGGTCCAGTCTTTCGAAGTACTCAGAGCCTAGGGGGAGGCCCTGCATGCTGGAGAAGTGCAGCTCTGCGACCTCCTTCAGGAGGGCAGTGACTTCCTGCTCTCCTGTGTGCTTGCGGGATGCCAGGAGGGCCTGGAGGAAAAGCAGCACCTGTGGGAGGCAGGTGCAGCTCTTGGCACCAATGCCAGCTGGTCAGTGGGTAGGCGAGGGTGAAGCAGGAGTCCAGGCCATGTGGGCTGCTGGATACCGGAAACTGAAGTGGGGGAGACCCAATGCTGGAGGAACCCATGCCCCTCAGAGGGCTCTGACCTCAGACTTCCCAAGGGACTGCTGCACCTCCTTCAGGAATTCCAGCTGGTGCTCTGCCTCTTCCAGGTGGCCGTCCAGGATCTGGCACCAGATGATCCCTGGGCCGGGGATAGAATGAGCATGAGCAGCTGGCACTGACATGGAGCCAGCAGGCCAGCAGGCCAAGGAGCACAGAGGCGACAACAGAAGGAAGGGTGATGCATGCTCAGGATAGAGAAGTCAAAGCATGAGGCAATATGGAAAAACATCCCTAGTTCATACGCTAGCTTGAAGCAGATCTCTCCCCACAGGTAACCGCCCTTAACAATTTGCAGTATAGTCCTTGGACCATCTTTCTAAGCATGCATTTGTTAGCAATGTGTTCGCGTCTACATGATACACGTCCGTGTATAAACACCCACCCCGTTCTCCCTAATGGCAACATAACATGCCACTGTGGATTCCATACAGCATTTGACTGTGGTCCCATTGAAGGACACCTCATCTCGTATTTAGTTTGCTTTTGACGCTTAAATGTTGCAGGGTCTCGGTAAACGTATTCCCATGTTCTAATTCCTGAAGTTGAGCTGATGGGTCAAAGGGCATGTATATCTAAAATGTTAACAGTAAGGCCAACTTGTCCTCCAGAGATATTTCAATTAATATTACAGCCAAGAACTTGAAAGTGGCTTTTCTGCACAACCTCGCAGATATGCTTTATTTTTTGCCAGTCTAAAGAGTGAACAGTAATTCATTTGAATTCACTTTTTTTTTAATTGCCAGGGAAAATGAATATATATATATATATATTTTTTGTATATTGAATGGCCTTTTTCTTTTCTACTATGAATCTCCTGTACATAGTAGCTTTAGCCTGTTTTTCTTTTAGGGTTGTTTTCTTTTTATATATTAAGATGATTAATCCTTTGTAGCCAACATTTTCCATTAGTTTGCCATTTACCTCTTCAGTGTCTTTTGCCATCCATTACATTGAAACTTTTACATATTTTCCCTTCCAGCCTCTGAGTTTCCCCCAGGGAAGACAAGTCCAACTGAATTTTTAGGTTTAAATATCTAATTTATCTGTAGCTTATTTTTAAACTAATCTCTACACCCCCTCCCTGCAACGTGGGGCTCAAACTCACAACCTCAAGATCCAGAGTCATGTGTTCTACCAACTGAGCCAATAAACTGGAGTTAATTTTTGAGTATGGTGTGAGATAGGAACTTCCTTTTACTTTTTTCATGCTGGATAGCCAGATGTTCAGCCATGGTTTATTGAAACCTACCACTGTGTTGGTTTGAAATGTCACCTTATTCTCAAGACCTGTTTCTGTGCCATTTATCTGCCTCTTTATTCCAGCATTGGCCCCAAGCTGACTTAAGTACTATTGTGTTTTAGATTTGGGACACCAAATCCATCTATTCTTACTATTCCTCTTTTATAGGTACTTTCTGGTTATCTCAGTGTATTTATTCCTGATTGTCCTCCTAATTATACCATCTTGTTTTTCACTACTATCCATCCCACCATTTGGCTCATCTATGGAATTTTGTACTTTGCAATCATATTTTTAATTTTCGGTAGCTTTTTTGTTCCCTGTACCCTTTTTCACAGTAGCCTGTTCTTTATGTACTGACTGTATGTAAAGCCTCTGCAAACACGAGAGGTGTTTTAGTGGGGGATGGGGACGTCTTTTTCTATAACTGGCTTTAACTTTGCTCCTCAGAGGGCTGTGGCTTTCCATGTCCCACCTGGCCCCTCTTTCAAAGCATTAGCAGATTTACAAATGGACTAGACTGATGAGTATTAGCAGCTAAGGCACATTTCCCAAATTGTTAAGGTCACTGATTTTCCAAAACAGGTCAGATGAGAGGGTGACTCCAGCACACACCTGACAGGACTGGCCCAGGCTGGTGTGTGGGATGGCCATTCAGGCTGGTGGACTTCCCTCCCGGCTGACTGGCTGGGGGTCTCCCCTGAAAGAGGAAGTGGGGACGGACTGAGCCAAGTGGGGGGATGTCAGGGGATGTGGCCTTTGTGTGGAGCAGCAAGTCTTTTTGTCCTTCATGTCTCTGATGGTGGTGGGAAGCATCAGGGGCTCCCACCTGCTACCTCCTGCCCCGCCCCCCCCCCCTTAAGGGTCTCCTCGATTGCATTCTCCAGTTGCTACCAATCCTCCAGTAAGTTATCTCATTATCTCACTGACTGCCCCACTGCCCCACGGCCTATTTTGCTCTCAGCCTCCAATGACTCTGAGCTTGATTTGCTTTTTTGTTTTTGTTTTTGTTTAATTTCTGTATTTCCTGGAGCTCTCTGGGGGAAAAAATGGGTCTACTTATTTCTTAAGGTGGCCCATCTCCGCCTCTGTTGGAGTATGGGTTTATCTGTTTATATGTCACAGAAAGGTGCTCCTGTCATACAATGTACCCCCAAACTCACATACCCTCTAGAAAGAATGCTTCCCAGCATTTCTCCTCTGGATTCATGGATGCTACCCTGCTCCCTGCCTTCTGTGCCCCCATGCCCCCACCCTGCCCAGCCTGCAGAAACCTGTTAAGGCAGCCACACTGCTCCCATCCAGTTTCAAGGCCTCCGAGTACCACCGAGACGCTTCCCTCACTTGGTCATGCAGGATGAAGAGGTAGCCCAGCTCTGTGGCCACCTGGGCATAGGAGGGTGTGGCCACGAATGCACGCTCCATGAAGGGGCACACCAGCCAGAGAATCGCCTGGTGTTTCCCACACTGTGAGGAATGGACACATGGGATTAGGGAAACCAGTCAGTGCAGCCTGTCTGAACAAGGCCACATCAGAGACGGGCACATCTCAGCTGCTCAGGAGAGCCCAAAGGCTGCACGCAACCCACAGTTGGGTCTGTGCAGTTGTCCAGCTTACAAAGAACCTCACCCTGGCCACATCTGTGGAACTTGCCTCCAGGCACAGGGCCCTCCAAAGGGCCCATCTCCTGTCTCACCACAGTAATTGGTCCAAGTCACCAAGAAGTTTTTCAAAAATTGAAGCTGGGTGACAGAAGCTCTTGTATCCCGTCGATATGGGAAGTTGCCCAGAAGGCTGTGAGCAGCCATGTTCCCTGCCAGATGTGCAGAATGAGCAGAGAGCATCAGACATAGATCTGTGTCTCTGTGGGAAAGATGGTGTCCCCGTGGCACTTGACCCCATGGTTCTGGTTCCCAAGGCCCCGGAGCTACCTCAGGCTTTGCAACGATTCCTTCTAGTTAATCATGCTTTGGGCTGAAGGGTCTGACAGAGGCAAATTGTTTGGCAATCTGGTCTTTTTGCACCTGGTCTGGTCAGAGAGGTACAGGCAGGCCTGCCTTTCCAGGACACTTTCATAGAGAGAATATGGCAGTCGGGTATCCCGGGACCCCGAGCCACGGCTGGGTATGGCTCTGCTATGTAACAGCCATAATACTTCCCTCTTCCCCCAAATAAGGGACCTCCTACTCTAAAAGCACTTCCAGATGCCATCGCGCTCATCTTTACAGTGTCTCTGAGCAGCATCTGGGCCCAGATACAGAGCCTACATGATCCAGCTATTGGCCAGAGGCAGTTAGGGGCCACTGGGCATGGGCCATCAACCCGAAAGGCCAAGTTTGAGCCAGAGAGGGGAGGACAGGGTACCCAGGCAGCTTCCAGGGGACCACAGCGCTCCCCATAGGAACACAGCAAGAAGCATGATTCAAAAACCTGGAAAGACCCTTCTTACCAGCCTGCTAATCACAAGAATTTTTTTAAGATGGAGGCTTGGATTTTGAGGCTCCCTTGTTTCCAGTGCCTTAATCAGATTTCTAACATGGTTGGTAGCCTGTGGGAGACAAAACAGACAAGGTCAAAGGTAAAGTAGAAAATGGGAGTTGGGCAGATGTTTCAACCCTGCTGCACGTTAGCATCCCCTGGAAGAAGTTCCCACACCCAGGAGCTAGCCCCAAAGATTTGGATTCATCTGGTCTGGGGTAAGCCCAGTATTATTTTAAAACCGGTAGGTGGATCTTTCGGGAGCCTTGCTCAGCCAAGGTTCATGGATCTGTGAAGAGAAGTTGCCCTTTCAGATCCCCCCAGCCAGAGCCGGAGCCAGCTGTCATGGTGTCCACAAGGGCAGCCGCCCAGGCCAGCAGCGCACTGGCCAGCTGGGCTGGCTCTAAGAGCAGATGGTTGTGGTGGGTCCCTGGCCCTGAGCCTGTACTCCATGTTGACAGGAGTCACCACACTGTGCCACTCCATCACTCCAATGAATCCTCCCCACGACCCTGTAAGTCACTAGAACTCTCTGGACTTTCCAGTCTAGCCGACAAAGGGTCAGAAAAGTTAGGGAATTTGCCAGAGGTCACTCAGCCAACTGGGTGACTGACTCCAAAGTCTGCGTTCTTTCCAGTGGATGCCTCTGTCCTTTCCCTACCCAGGAGTGGGGAGTTTTGCAAAGAAGTGCCAGAAGGGAAACCCAGGATGGGGCTGGACTACTCTGCTCAGTAGATATAAGCAAGGTTAGCCTGGGTAGAGGGGTAAATCCCAGGGGCTGAGGTGGGGGGTCAAGGATGGGCATTAATGCTAACTCCGCCCCTGGGATTAACCCTCAGGCCAGGCCCCAGGAAGACTGCCCAGTGCTCTGGGGATGCACAGAGCTGAGGACAGGCCCCATTCTCCTGCTCCTACCCAGAGATGGCACTGGGGCCCTTGTGGAGGGCTCCTCCCAAATATGGAGTGTACCCTCTTTCTCACCCCGCCCCACAAAACCCATAGACTCAGAGCTGTGCAGAAGGAACCAGAAGCTTCCTCTTCCCATCATGAAACCCTTACAGACTCCTGATTTGCCACCCTTTACCGAGGCAACACAATTATTCAAAAAGGCAATGTTATGACTGGAAACACAAACTCTTCTTGAAAATAAAAACCTGTCTGGGCATTGAGGTTTTCATGAAGAATTCCAGATGTGTCTGACTGTGCTCGAAGACTGTTCTGGCTTTCTTTGGAAAAACTATAGGGCTTAGGAGCAAATCTGTGGCTAGGATCTACCTGGCCAATACCCGAGCAGTTCTAGTCCACTCCTTAAAAAAATGGCATTTCTCCAAATCAGGCACTGTTCCAAGTTCTCCCACATGACATTCCACTTAGTCCTTCTACCAGCCTCACAAAGTGGTTGGAATTATCTCCAGTTTACAAATGAGGAGCCTGGGGCTTCTCCAGGTGAACCTGCCCAGGCTCAGGGCAGAACCAGAGCCAAGCTCACTGCCTACCCAAAGAGCAAACCAGAGCAGACCCCCTGGGAGAAGGGAGGGAGCGGAGATCCAGGGAGCATGCTCCAAGGTGCTGGGGATGGGGGTTGTCAAAATGCTTTCCCCCAGGCTGTGTTTGTCCCAAGGCCCAACTCCTAAGTCTTGAAAGAACTTACTGTGGTCATGTTTCCTTCTCTTGCAAGCTCATGCATGGCTAGGATTTGGCAGGCATCGATATTATACTCATCATTTTCTAAAATTCTGAAATAGGAAGAGGAGCCACATGAATTGGGAGTATTCATAGGCCAGGCTAGCACCGTGTGGCCGCCACTCAGGATTGTCTGAAAATATCCAGTCTTCCTTTCTCCTTTTTTAAAAAAACTTTTTAAAGATTTTATTTATTGGGGCACCTGGGTGGCTCAGTGGGCTAAGCCGCTGCCTTCGGCTTGGGTCATGATCTCAGGGTCCCGGGATAGAGTCCCTCGTTGGGCTCTCTGCTCAGCAGGGAGCCTGCTTCCCTATCTCTCTCTCTCTGCCTGCCTCTCCATCTACTTGTAATTTCTCTCTGTCAAATAAATAAATAAAATCTTTTTTTTTTTAAGATTTTATTTATTAATTTGACAGAGAGATCACAAGTAGGCAGAGAGAATGGCGGAGGGCGGGGGCGGGCGGGGGCAGGAAGCAGGCTCCCCGCTGAGCAGAGAGCCCGATGTGGGGCTGGATCCCAGGATCTTGGGATCATGACCTGAGCTGCAGGCAGAGGCTTTAACCCACCGAGCCACGCAGGCACCCCCCTTTCTCCTTTTAATAATGGAACTCCCTAGTCTGGCTGGGCTCCCAGCTACCCAGAATAAAGACTACATCTCCCAGCTTCCCATGCAGTTCAGTGGTGGCCCTGTGATTAAGTTCTGGCCAATAGTGTGTGAGCACAAGTACCCCAGGTGACATCCTGCTGTATTCTTACTGCTCACCTTCTCTTTCTTCTCTTTCCTTTTTATGGGAGCCACATCCTAGGAATGGTAAAACAGTAAGACAGAAGGGGACTGGGACCCTACAGAGTTAAGCTGCTGTCCAGTCCCAGACAACCACCCAGACTTTTACCTGAGAGAGGAATAACTTCTCATGTCATTTAAGTCATGTATCTGGGGTAATTTGTGACAGAAGCCTATTCATATTCCAACTCTCACATACATGATCATGGTACTGTGGTCCTAGGGTCCCAGAGTGGTGGAGAGGTGGTTGGGGGGTTGTCTGCAGCTATATGATGAAAAGGACGCTTGTTTTCCATCATGTGTCACTGTGAAGACAGTTTCTGGTCATATATACTATGGGATGTTCAATATTTTGTTTCTTTATAGGAAACTTCCCATTTTTCATCCTGGTCAGGGATGGCCTTCTGCTTCCTAGAAGATTACTCTGATTCCAACAGGATTGATTAGGCCTTGTGCTTCCTAGAGGATTACTCTGATTCTAACAGGATTGATTAGGCAGTCAGCTTTCAAACGGTTCTAACCCTTTATAGTGATTCTGAAGGTACTAGGAACCAAATACATTTGGGGAAAAAAACCAAAATTTTAAATAACTTGTGAACTAAGGAGGAATCAGAATGGATATTAGAAAATTCTTAGAGCCAAAGGATACTGAATTTATCAAATCCAAATGTGTAGATACTGCTAAAATGGTACCTTGAGGGACATCCACAGACTTAAACACTCATATTCTCCCAACTTGAAAAAAAAAAAAAACTTACATCCTAAAAGAAAATTGAGAATGGATGAGCCAGGCATCTGATTCAAGAGTTAGAAAACCAGAGCAGAACCGGACCATAAATCATAAAGAGCAGACATTAACAGAGTAGAAACAGAGATGTGATAGACACCACCAACAAAACTCAAACTGGGTCTTAAAAAGATGAATAAAAGAAACAAATTAATGTAGATGAAGAAAAATAAGAGGGAAGGGAAAAATAAATAATGTTAGGGATAGAAAGAGAAACACATTTAGAGGGGGCAAAGATTTAAAACACAACGGTTTGGGGCCCCTGGGTGGCTCAGTTGGTTGGGCATCTGCCATTGGCTCAGATCATGATCCCAGAGTCCTGGGATCAAGCCCTGAATTGGATTCCTTGCTCGGGGGGGGGGCCTGCTTCTCCCTCTCCCTCTGCCTGATGCTCCCCCTGCTTGTGCTCTCTCTCTCTCTCTCTCTCTCTCTCTTTCTCCTTGTGTCAAATAAATAAATAAAATCTTTTAAAAAACAAGAAAAAAAAACCCCACAATGGTGGCTCAGTCAGTAGAGAATGCAACTGCTGATCTCGGGGTTATGAGTTCAAGCCCCACGTAGAGGGGAATAGAGGTTGCTTAAATAAGTAAGTAAATAAGTAAGCTTTAAAAAACATTTAAAAACTTTTTTTTAAAAAATACAAAACAATGGGGGAGTTCTATGAACACCACAGCTGGGGAAGCCTCCAGGAGGGAAGGAGTTGGGTATGGGACTCAGCCCATTGGCACTAAACACTGTTCCCTGTGGGCAGGGCAGCAGGGCCTTGGCCAAGGGAGACTGCACACACCATGGTTGTGGCCTTCAGCCAGGTGCTCCCAGGATTCTGCTGGCTGAAGGCCAGGCCTTCAAAGCAAGCTCTTGACCCAACTCCTGCCAAGGACACTGGCCAGGTGTCAACTGTGGGATAGAGAAGCCGAGGCCCACACAGGCACTGCATGAGGGGGCCCCTGTGGGCTTAGCAGGCCCAAATCATGTTCATTTGCTACCAGGTACCTCTCTCTCGGATGCAAATTCCAGGGATGATCATCAGAGGAGTTACCATCCCTCCATGGGAAAGGAAGAGGTCCACTTGTGTTTTGTTTTGGTTTTGAACTATGCTATGGTTTGGTTTTGGTTTTGGTTTTTGCTTTTGGTTTTGAACTATGAACTATGGTACTACAATTTAGTAACAAATCAGAGTGATGCCCTATGGTCACTCAAAGTCTGTTAACTCTTTTAAGGAAGAAAATTAGTAGCATACATTTTAGAATTACTTAATAAAAGTAGTTCAAGTCTTAGAGTTTAGAGACAAGCTTCAATTATCCAGAAAATTCCATCCTCAGAAAACCTTCCATCAAACATCCCTCCCCCGAAGTGATCTTTATTTCTATCGACAATGACAGTACTCTAAGGTCATCCCAACTTGGTGTCTGGCTTCCCAAAGCCCCAGGAACTCCCCAGCTCTTACTGTCTGGCTGATGGACCCGGCCTCAGCTGAAAGGTCTCCCGGTCACCAATGATCTTGCCCCTGAAGTTTTTTTTTACAGTATATCATATCGATAGTTTAAAACAATTAAATAATGCAATAGTCCCTTTATAGCCCCCTACCCACCATTCTTTAGAGGCAACTGTTTGTCTCCCTGTAGCCTTGGTTGCTTTGGGTTCCTTAGGTCATTCCCTCCACCTGTCTCCTAAACAATGTGCTTTTTTTTTTTTAAGATTTTATTTATTTATTTGACAGAGATCACAAGTAGGCAGAGAGGCAGGCAGAGAGAGAGGGGAAAGCAGGCTCCCCGCTGAGCAGACAGCCCGATGCGGGGCTCAATCCCAGGACCCTGAGATCATGACCTGAGCCGAAGGCAAAGGTTTTAACCCACTGAGCCACCCAGGCGCTCCAACAATATGCTTTTATCTCTAGATATGCCCATTTCTTTATCCATCAGAGGCCATAGCCTCCCTGTGGCCCCCCCCCGTATGATCACATCACTCACTATTCATACCTCCTCTCTTGACAGTATTTACTTTTATGTCTTGTTCCATCAAATACACAATGTCTCCCATCTCCCCAGTTTGTAAGATGGGAACATATCAGTACCCTCGGCTTGCCAAAAAAAAAAAAAGGAAAGCATCGGTACATGGGTGTGGTGGTGTCAGCTGACAGCCGCTGCTCACCTGTGTCCCATTTCGACTGTCTGCTCCCAGTCCTGTTGAGCCAAGAACAGCCGCATTTTTAGGACCAGGGCAGGCAGGAAGCTCCCCGAGGTGACAGTGATCTGGTTCACCACCTCCAGTGCCCCCGAGTAGTTCTGCTGCAACATGAAGTAGGTCGCCTGTTGGAAGCCCAGGAGAAAAGCCTCCATCAGTGCCCGCAGACGGAGGTTGGAGGTGTCTGGGTCTCTACCAGAACAGGAGCAGAACCTGACACAGGGCATGCAAGTCCCCTCAGCTGGGCCAAGGAATCCTTCCAAGGCCTCGGGGGTAAGGTGTGGGGGAAGGAGTCATCCCTCAGAGTCACAGATCAAAGTCCACAGCAGGCTTGGGTTCCTCGACAGGCAAGGCAAGGGCTCTTGGGGAGATGGGGGAGGCCTAGCAAGTGTGGGAGATGGCAAGGCCATGTGCAGGCTGCCCTTGGTGGGAGACCTGAGGGTGCTGGGCTCACTCATTTGCCATTCACTTCCTTGAAGCTTATTGCTGAAAACTGCTCACTCGGGCCCAGGGTCAGTTCCAGCTGGCAGGCAAAACCCTTCTTAGGGGGGCTGCGGCAGCTTTTCTCTGCTGAGGCCTACTGGGCTGGGGTTCTGGCCTCTGCAGGCCAGTGCCAGCCCCCAGGTTCTCCTGAGTGAGTCATGCCCCAGGTGTTTGAAGGGCAGAGAGCAATGCTCCCAAAGGACTTGAAACTGGACTCTGACAGGGACAGCTTACATTAGACCTTCAGCAACCTCCCCTCAAGAGAGTTATTAAGAACAAGAGGAGGATTGTTCTAGATAGATTTATGCATACATGTGCTCACTGAGGCACTCAGTTTATAAGTGTAAACTGGAAATAATCTGGGTTGGCAAATTTTATGAGGGCCATACAATAGGGGATTGGCTTGAAGGAGCTGTTCAAAATGACAGTGGCTTATGACAAAATCTTACATGAAGAAAAGGAACCCGAGTGATAAGATGCCTTATGATTACAATTAAATTAAATAACAACACTATCTCCCACCTCGGGGAGGGCGCTCCATGGGAGCACCTTCAGGACCAGAAGAACTGGAGGCTGATAGCTCTCTGGGAGGCCTACCCGCTGGGTCACCCATGGCTACAGGCAGCAGCCTTGTGCCAGGTCACACCTGTCCGCAGGGGGAGCCCCCACCTGGCACGTGGCCAGGGAGGAGGTCACGGATAGGCCACCCCAGCTCTAGAACCCCAAGTTGGCTGAGGCCTTTGCTAGGGCTGTGTCACAGCCCAATTTCTCCTGCCACCCAGTCCTGCTTCTGTCCCTTTTCCCACAGGTGTTGGTCGCAAGGGCACTCCGGATAATACTGCTGTACAAGGCTCTCCCTGGCTTCCACTTCCCAGAAAGCCCTTCTAAGGCACCCTCTGAATCACATGCTAGTAAAAAAGACTGGAAGACACCAAGGTCCTAAATGTCCACGTGAGCTGTTTGGAGGGGGAGTTGTGAAGGAGGTCATCTTTTGACTTTTTTAGCCTTCTGTTTTTTTAATGAGTACATATTCATTTTCTAAGAAGATACATACTAAGAGAAGAGAATCAGAGGGCTAGCTTTTCCTTCATGGATTGATTCGGGGGGTCACATAAGAAAAAAGGAACTTAATTTAAATTGAGATCAGAAAACACAAAACAGGTGCCTGAGTGGCTCAGTCAGTTAAGCATCTGCCTTCAGCTTGGGTCATGATCCCAGGGTCCTGGGACTGAGCCCTGCATCAGGCTTCCTGCTTGGCGGGGAGCCTCCTTCTCCCTCTCCCTCTGCCTGCTATTCCCCCTGCTTGTGCTCATTCTCTCTCTCTGTCAAATAAATAAATAAAATCTTAAAAAAAAAAAAAGAAAACACAAAACACTTACCTCCCTTCTCTTATGGCACACTGAACTTTATAGGTCAGAAGAGAAAGCGTGACAGAAAGAAGCAGAGAAAAAAGGACGGACCCAGAGCAGACTCCATGCAGAATGAGACAGGGACCCAGACTGAGCAGGCAGGATTGTGAGAACCAAGTGGGCTCTGGGCTGTTGTGTGACCCTGATCCTCTCTGGGCCCCTGCTCCTCATGGGCCAGGTAAAGGCTGGGAGACAGAGGCTCCCTGGCTCCAGGGGCCCAGGCAGAGATCCTTTTCCTCCCTCCACTGCCTACCTTTCCCATCAGCCCCAGCACATCTTTGCTGTCCTGCATTCCTTGTTCCAGGTACTTGATGGATTTCTTCAGGGTATGGGGCTTGTCTGAGGTGAGGTCCACCCAGCCTCGGAGCACATAGCCCTGGGATCAGAACAAGACAGAAGATGAAGTTCTTGGTCCTGCACAGCCTCTCAGAACCCAGCCAGCTCTCCAGCCTCATGCCCCCCCCCCCCGCCCATCACTCTGTACCCCGAGACCCGGCAAGTGCACACCGACTTGCAGACCCCAGTGCAGCCCTACTCCCTCCCACTGCTGGGACTTCACTTCGCTGTCCCTGCAGTGCTCCCAACCAAACCTCTTCACCTGATTAACTACCATGAGTCTCTCAAACTCAGCCTAGGAGGACCCTCCTGTCAGAGGCCTTCTATGACCTTCCAGGCTGAGGGTGGGCCTTCTCCGGGACCCCCACAGCTCTGCTGCCCCTACTGACATGCTCTCACCTGTCTTGTCATTGCCTGTTTACTCTACACTGGGGTCAGGAGGCCACCGCGGGCCACTGGGCATGGCCTCTCCTCCTCACTCCACGCCTTAGCCCAGCACAGCACCTGGACTGTGTAGGAGACGGGAATGTCTTCTTGGAGGGTGAGTAGGGGCCATTCTGAGCTCAAGGGTTCTGCTCCAGTCTTCACCCAGCCTCTGCTGGCAGATGGGTGACCAGGCCTGGCAGGTGAGGTCGGGGGTCTCTTGGACATTGCCCTGAAGCGTTACGCCCAAAACCAGTGTTTCTCAACTCCTTTCCCATGGCTCCCCTCCTAAGGACACCATTCAGATATTTTCCCTTAATCATTTCCTCTCCCTCCAAGATATTTTAAACTCACAGATATACTATCTGTCTATGCAAGATGTAAATCTGTGTTTTGTACATAAACAGCAAGACTTTTTTCACCCCCTCCTCGGGGAACCAATTTTCACCCCCTTGGGGGGGTGAGGTCACTCCCTGCTGAGGTGGCAGCTAGACGGAGCCGGGACTGAGGCTTCAAACTCTAGCAACAGTACCAATCTACCATGTGTGAGACTCTCCTGGGTGGGCCACCACTGATACCCAGTAGACCATGGCAAGGAGGGAAGGTTGATGCCTGTCGTAACCAGCTCATCTGGCTATCCCAAAGAACCTGGAAATCTGGGCTTTTTGGTCAAAATCTTTTGATTTCAAAATGTTGGCGACAAATTCAAGACTTAAAAAATAGAAAGTCCAGGCCCCGGAACGACTGTCTGCAGATTAGACTCTGGACACATGCCAGCACGTACTCAGCTAAAGCCCGAGACAGTGTGGGTGGAGGGTCCTATGAGACCTGGGCTCTTGTTGGGGCCCCAATGCAGCCCTCTCCAGCCCCAGGGTGCTCCGTAGGAGTAACGGCCACTCCACTGGGATATGTTGGGATGCTGCTTTCTGCAGGTGCTGTCCCCTGTGGCAGGTACCTCTCTGGAGCTGCTGGAGAGCTTCAGGGTGCGGTCGACGTACTCCCTGGCCTTGTCGTGGCGCCCCATGAGCCAGAGGAAGAGGCCGGCGTAGTACATGGCCCTTGCGCTGGCTGTCTTGCGGATTTCCTTCAGGCTGCTCTCCAGCTCCTGAATGGCTTCTCGGTCTGTGAATCCAAGAGGAGGAAGGGGGCGAGTCAGAAGGAGGAGGGCTGCCGGGTCCTACAGGAGGCCCTGAGGGCCTTGGGGCCTGGAAACTGCAGCAGCCGCCCACGCCAGTACTTGGGTTTGCAGTCTGAGCTTTCTCTTGTCTCCCCTGTGCCCAGCAGTTTGCAGAGCAGACAGACCAAACTGAATCCCGTACCTCAGGCCCACAATTCATCCTGAGGGGAAATAGTTGTTGGCAGCGTCTTGGAATCTTTCCCTGACTCTAGAGAGGGGGACATTAAGGGTGGAATCATTTAATTATTTAATTTTAATGTTTGTTTATTTATTTATTTATTTTTAAAAGATTTTATTTATTTGACACAGAGAGATCACAAGTAGGCAGAGAGGCAGGCAGAGAGAGAGGAGGAAGCAGGCTCCCTGCTGAGCAGAGAGCCTAATGCAAGGCTCAATCCCAGGACCCTGGGATCATGACCTGAGCAGAAGGCAGAGGCTTTAACCATTGAGCCACCCAGGTGCCCCTATTGTTACTTTTTAAAAGATTTTATTTACTTATTTGACAGACAGAGAGAACACAAGCTGGGGGAGCAGGAGAGGGAGAGGGAGAAGCAGGCTTCCCACCAAGCAGGGAGCCCAATGCAGGGCTGGATCCTAGGACCCTGGAACTATGACCCAAGCCGAAGGCAGACACTGAAGGACTGAGCCATTCAGGCACCCCATGGGTGGAATTATTTATATTGACTTGATTTGTCTCCACAAGGTCTGGGGCAAGGAAAGCAGGGTGTCTTCCCAACTCCTGGGCTCTGAAAGGAGGACCCCTCCAACTGTCATGCTCTTTGCCTGCAGCTCCCACTGAGCAGGACATGGGCAGGGGCTCTTCCTTGAGGCCTCCAAGGGGAGGGAACAGAAGCCACTCCTCACTGGCCAGTAGCATGTGCTGCCACTGGTGCACCGACCTCCCGTGGCAGGCCCTTGGGCGGCTATAGCTCTGGAGTGGGGCGGCCTTCCCCACTGGGTCCAGGCCTTGCCGGGCATGGCTGCACTCACCAATGGTTTCGCAGCACTTGTGAGCATAAATGAGGGCCATGATGGAGCACAAGGACACGTCTGGATGATTCCGGATGCTCTCCAGGTTGCTAATGGCATCCTGGATGTGCTCTGCAAAGGAAAGCTCATGTGATTACGTCCCCAGAGGGCAGGAGGCTCTGTGGCAGACACATGGGAGCCCTTGTCAGAGCTGACTCAAGGCTTAGCACCACCTGGATTCACCCAGAATCATAAGGCCAACAGGTCCAAACATCCCCAGTGGCCCCTGAAGGGGCTGCTGACACCAGGGTCCAGGCTGCCTGGGGCTGGAGGATGCACCTGTGAGTACTTGCAGGGGTGGTCAGTTCTGAAGAAGGATCTCAGGGCAGAGCCACAGATTCCACTTATCCCTCCATGTCCACTGAGGTTGGCTGTAGGCAGCTCGGCCAGCCCCTGGCCTCAGTGAGTCAGCACCTGCTTGAGGATCACTCCTCCCCCTGCTCCGGCACCATACTTGCCTTTACCCAAACCTCCCACTTCCTCCTTTTCTTGCACTACCAGCTCCCAGGTTCCAAGTCCAGAATTTATCCAATAAGCATGCAGTCATGTCTACCCACCCAATCGTTTTCCAGATAGGGAAACCGAGGGGCAGAGCAAGGGTGGTGAGCTCTCTGATGTTTCAAAAGTCAGCTAGATATGTATTACACAGCCACACGTGGATTAACCTGGGAACCTAGCCACTGAGTATAAGACTCTTCCCATGGCCACATGGTGGGGTGTAAGGAGGCATTCCAGGTGGAGCCAGAGTGTCAGGGCTGGGCTAGTGCCGTAGGTCAGGAGGCCAACGCTGGCAAATCCTTACCTTCCCTGAGGATCCCGTAGATTTTAAAGAACTGCAGGACGGGGTCATTGCTGAATTTTTCCAGGCCCGAGGCTGCGGCCTGCTGCACATGACGGAAATACTGCTCCTGGCTATAGTAAATGATCCCAGCCTGTTAAAGGAAGACACAGGGGCAAGAGCCCCAGTCCCTTCTCTGATCTCACCAACTTTCTCCCCTATTCCTTGCTCCTCCTCCATTCTGCAAAAGGAAGGCGGGGAAGAGAACATTAAGGCCTCATTTTATTCTTCACTAGTCCCAGGAGTAGCTCCATTGCAGTTTCCCAGGAAGGAGCTTGGATGTATTCGGGAACGATCACCATATTCTGGGTCAAAGACAATGGAGGATTCAATTTAGATTTTGTCTTAGGAAGGGGAAAAGGGGAAAGAGAGGGCCGATCATGAGAATGGGTACACCACCAGTTAGAGTTGTAAGTTACTCTGGGTTAAATACTTGTTGGAAACCGTATCAAGGGCTTTACACCCATTATCTTATGCATTATGCCCTCCATATCCCTCATAGTTAAAGAAGCTGAAGCCTATGGAGATGATGGCTTGACAAAGGTCATGCAGTAATAGGGGCTGAGATTTCAAAGTGAAGTCTCACTTCTCCTAAGGTTTGTGGGTGCTGGAGTTGTGAACAGTCTTGTGAGCCATATGAAAGAGCCCAGACATCATCCTCAGGGTAATAGGAAGCAGCTGGATCGAATGGTTTTAAAGCAGGAGGAGGGATGTGTTCAGATATGTGTGTGTGTGTGGTGGTGGTGGTGTGGGGACTGCTGGTGAGGAGAGAGCTGGTGTGTGTGTTGCCAGTGTGGGGTGGTGGTGGTAGTGTTTCAGGTGCCTGGGGAGCGGTTATCCCGGACTAGGAGGTACAAAGTAGAGGGTTCTGTCAGGAAACTTGTAGGGGCTGACATTTCCTGCTGATAGGCAAGAATGTAAGGCACATGTGAGATGGGAATGGGGAAGACTGAAGGCTGTAGGATCAGTAGAGGATCAGTAGAGGCGCCCTCTACTGAAGTGGGGGACGCAGAAGCAGCAGCAGGGAGGGGGAGATGATGGCAAAATGAAAGAGATGGGTTTTGGTTACGTTGGTTGGGGGTAGCTCAAGGACAAGACTGGGTGGGGATGTTGATTTGGAGCTCAAAGTGCACAGAGAACACACAAGGAGAAAGATGCACTGGCTACGAACAGTGAAGCAGAGGGGGCCAGACTCTTCATTAAGCGGCCGGCGGGGGACGGCGAAAGGCGGGTAAAAGGGACAGCAGGGGCGGTCGGTGAGGTGACAGGAGAGCAGCGGGGCGCGGGGCTCTCGGGGCGGGAGGCGGAGAGTCCCGGAGGGAGCGGCTTGGCCGCACTCGGGCCACGTACCATAAGAGAGGAGTCATCGCTGCTCATCTCCAGGCTCCCGGGCCTCCGAGTCCCGGTCTGGTGGGGCCGCCCGGAGCTGGATTCCCGAGTCAGGGTCCCCGACAAGCCTCTCGCGACCGGAAGTTGGAGGTGCGCGTCCCTGGAAACGGAGGTAAGGGCCGGTTGCTAAGAACGTCAGAATCAGGGGTGGGAGAGGCAGGCACCCACGTGACAAGGCGCTCGCAATCGAGCGCCGAGAGGGCGAGTGCGCGCTGGTGGCGTCGGGTCGCGCTGCGGGGTGGGCACCGCGGTACCGGACACGCGCGGTACCGGACACGCGCGCCGCCGCTGGGCCGCAGCCATGGGTCTGGGCGCCAGCGCCGAGCAGCCCGCGGGCGGCGCCGAGGGCTTCCATCTGCACGGGGTGAGTCGCCTCCGCGGCGCCGGTGACCTTGGCGGGGCGCCCGCACGGACGCGAGGGGACGTTTGATCGTCGGCTCGAGGGCGGCAGCGGCAGGGTCCGGGTCCCCCAAGCGGCCGGGGTGTGCCTCCTTCCCGGTAGGGCATGTGCCTCCTTCCCGGTGGGAGCCGCCTGCGGGAGGCGGCGCCGAGGCTTTCTGGTCCCCGGGCCATCTGCGGCCGGGTCTGCCCGGCGCCGGCCCCGAGTGCCAGCCGTGCAGGAAGCGGGAGCGTTTCCTGGTCCGGTCCGGCCGCCCGGAATGGCACTTCTCCCAGGTGAAGATTGCATCAGGTCCAGCCGGGACGCACTTGTGCTCCCGGGTCATGTTTGTGATCGCCTTCTTGCTGGGCCTGGGAAGAGAGCCAGCAAGGCCAAGACCCTAGGTCCCTGTCGGGATGGCCAGGTGGACGCCGACTGCCACGGCGCGTATCCTGCCGACCGGCCTCCGGTTCCGGGCTGGAGGAGCAGTGCCAACCAGCCAGGGAGAGCCGTAGCGGGAGAGCCAGGAGACTGCCGCAGAAGGCGGGGTGCGAGCGTTGGCAGCAGGGGAGGGACGAGTCTGGACAAGCAGTTCTGGACAAAGTGGAGACGGAGCGGGGTTCCTAGAGTCTGAAGGTGAGGAGAGGGCCCGCAGCCAGATAGAGAGCTGGGGTGGCTGTGGAGAAGGAGGTGCTGAAACGGAGGTGAGAAGGGCACGAGGGTCTCCGAACCCACAGCGCAGCGGGGAAGGACCTCATACTTCTCCACGGGCACCCTGGATGGATTGCAGAGCTGAGTGTAGGCAGGCAAGCTGGTCAGTTTGGTACCTGGCTGCTGAGGGGTGTCTGAAGCTCTGTTAACCACAAGAGGGGAGGGTGAAAGAAGGGGGTTCCCAAAAGGCAAGCCAGCTTGGCTTCAAGACCCAGAGTTGACAGCCTCGTGTTTGGCAATGGGCATTCTCTGGTTGGCATCACAGTGAGGCACCTGACAGAAAAGTGGACGGCGGAACGCCTCCCATCAGGAGAATCTTCCAGCAGGTTGATGGAAAGCAAAGAAATTGAGGACTTGGTGAGAGGGGAGAGGTGGGGCAGTGGTGGGGGGAATGTGGGAGAGGGGCTGAGTGGAGAGGTCAAGAGATTGGAGGTCTTCCATCCACAAAAACAGGTATTTTTGAGCACATTCTGGGTGCCAGAGATAAAGCAGTGGACAGAACAGACACCGTCCCTCTTCTCATGGAGCTTATCCTTTGTTGCTGGCACAGAGAGTAGGGAGACAGACGGAACAGAAATATATGCTAGGCGGCGAGCAGTGCGAGGAGAAGAAGGTAGAGGAAGAGCATACAGAGGCTGAGTGGGTGCTGTTTTGGATAGAGGGGTCAGGAAGACACCTGGGAGGGAAGGAGTGGACATTACAGATACTTAGAGGAAAAGCATTCTGAGACGGTTGGGTTGAGAAAGCAGGAGATGAGGCTGGTGTCCAGAAATGGGGTGGTCCATGTGAGGAGGACAAGTGCTAAAGGAAGAGACCAGACTATGCAGGGCCTGTCGTGTCCTGAAGATCAGGATTTTCTCCTGCGCTGTGAAACGGGGGACGTTTTCCGTGGAAGTGTGACCTTACCTACTTACATTTTTTAAAAACTGAAGAACATGTCTGTTGTCTTGTGTAAATACTGGTGTTCTTACTGTGCACCAGGCACGATGGAGAAGTCCTTGCCCTCAGTGAGATTAGAGGCCTGGAGGGTCCCCCGGGAAATGGTTATTACTTGTCCAGGTTCTGGGTTGGACTTCCTGGAGTCAGATTTCTGAATAATGGAGTGCTTTTCCTCCTGGGGAAGTCAGTGCTAGTAAAAGAGTTAAACACAAGGTAGGGCAGGTCCCCTGGCACAGAGCCAGTCCTCAGCAAGTGTCAGCTGCTGTCCCTTTAATTACATTAGATTCCCTGATGGGGAACACAGTGAAAGGTGGTGGGAAACCAGCAAGCATTGAGTGGTTGCGAGGTGGAGGGTGTTGGGAGCCCCCAAAGGAGAGCTGTACAGGGGACAGTGCTTATGGCGGGAGCGGGGGTGTAGTGGCAAGCCACGCAGATTAGCTCTGCTCCAGAGCCCTAGAGGGTGATTGCAAGGTGGGGGGCAGGGGCAGTGGAGTACGGCAGAGGGTGGCGAGAGGGCCTGGGGATTGGAGGCTTGAGCTTCTGGACCTCAGTAATGCTGGAGGGCAGCTGACAAGGAGTAACTGAGGAGGGGAGTGGGCTGGCAGCTGGGTGGTACTGGCCTCAGGAGCAGGGGGAGGCAGGAGTGGCATGGATGAGGTCCTGAGCTGGGAAGGAGGACTACCTCCGCATTTGCTGTCCCTGAGTAACTGTCCAGTGGCTTTCAAAAGACACCTTGTCCCAGCTTTCCTGTGGAGGGAGAGGGGCACGGCTCAGAGCTCCCCTGTTGCAGGCCAACTGGGACTGGAGTTGGTTTCTGGGCTCACTGTCATTGGAAGCCATGGCAAGCTCCTGGGGATGGCAAGCAGGGCCTCAGTGGGTGGTGACCCAGCTAGAAGGGCGTTCTAATTCCAGGGGTGAATTACCCTGGATCCCAAGGCGTGGGGTGAGCTCTCCTTCAGCTTGGGGAATCCAATTTTGGGCTGGTGGGTGGCTGAAGCGGATGCAACCGGAACCTGAAGCCCTCTGGGCTAATGCCTGGCCAGCTGGACGTCAAGTGCTCACAGCCAAAGGCCTGAGGGTGTGGGGTCCACTGCAGGGTCCAGCCCTGGGGATAAAGGCTGCATTGTTTGAGCAAGGCTCTGTAAATGAGGCCTTTGAGATGGATTTTTACCCCAGCTGGGAGGCCTGGTTGCTGTGTTTTTGGAGACAGCAGTGAGTTCCAGAATACAGGGCTGGAGGCCCCCTTGGGCTCAGGAGAAGGGAGGAGGAGCCATTCCACACAGAAGGGGAGACTAGGCTGTGAGGCTGGGATTCATCCCTGCTTCTGGGACTCCCTCTTGCAGGACTCCCAGCTCAGGCACATCCCCTGTCCCTTGGGTCTTCTTCCCTCAGCTGCACTCCTCAGTAGGTCCCACACCTGCCCAGCTGAGCTCGGATCTGTCACCACAGGGTCTGTGCTCTGGGATCTGGCCACAGGCTGCCCACCCTGTCTGTCTTTCTGAGCACACCCCTGGTTCCGTCTATTCTGGGGCCCTCCCTTCCTGTCCACATCTAAACCTCTCTGGTAAACCTGCCAGCTTCCCAGTGGCCCAAGCTTCCCCACAGGCCTGTGGTGCCCTGTGTGTGTGTGGCCTCCTAGAAGCTCCCAGGGCTACCCTGGGCTCTCCTGTGAGGCATCTCTGGAAGTATGATGTGTGACCCAACAAGAGCCATTTCCCAAAGAGGACAACCTTGCCCAGGTAGGTAGCCAGTGGGTGGAGTTACCTTGACTGTGCTCACTGGTCACCTGCCTAGAACAGTTTGTGCAGGGCCTGGGTTCTTGCTGTGACACCGAAAGTGGTGATGGATGGTCTCTGAAATTGTGGACATGGGTGGGGGCTTCTCGGAGAGTCACGAGGCTGGTGCCTGCTGTGACTGTGGCCTCTGCTGTGGGACAGGTGCAGGAGAACTCCCCAGCCCAGCAGGCAGGCCTGGAACCCTACTTTGATTTCATCATCACCATCGGGCACTCGAGGCTGGTGAGGCTCTCCCATGCTACAGCTGCTGTGTGTGTGTGTGTGTCCCCTGTCCCACAGCAGGCCCCACTCTGCTCCTTCTCCCTTTTCTTCCGGAGGGAGCCCCAGCACACCTCTCCTCCTTCTAGGCCTGTACTCAGCTTGACTGGTGCACTGCCCAGTGTCCAGCTCCTGAGCTTTTTGGGGCTCTTGGAGCTGGCCACAAGGTGTAAAGGGCCTGCCTCTCAGGTGTCAAAGTGCGAAGGGACCTGTCAGAGAGGGGAGTCCTGCAGTGCTCTGGACCAGGCAGGCTCTTCGCTCACTCTGTTGTCTTTTCCAGGGTTTCTGAGAGAGGCAGGTTTCGTGGTGCTTAGGGGTGGTGGGGGGTTGCAGTGGTCTCAAGGGGCTGCAGTGATCGCAGGCCCAGACCCTGCCCTGGCCCACGCCCACACCAAACCCCGCTGGGGCACCTGGCCTCCTGGGCCCTTCCCCACGTTGGACCGAGACTTGTCTGAGAGGCCCCAACCTGGGGGGTGGGGGGTGGGGGGCAGGGGGGCTTGGCGTCAGCCCCTCTGCCACCGCAGAACAAGGAGAATGACACGCTGAAGGCCCTGCTGAAGGCCAATGTGGAGAGGCCCGTGAAGCTGGAGGTGTTTAACATGAAGACCATGAAGGTGCGCGAAGTGGAGGTGGTGCCCAGCAACATGTGGGGCGGCCAGGGCCTGCTGGGGGCCAGTGTGCGCTTCTGCAGCTTCCGCAGAGCCAGTGAGCACGTGTGGCACGTGCTGGTGAGTGGGGGGGTGGGGGGGAGGGGCAAGGGTTGGGTTTGGGGCATCTGGATTGGGCCAATGACCTGCTTCCGGGACAGGGCTCCTGAGGGCCGCTCCTCATCCATATAACTGTGTACCCTGCTTGGTAGCCAGGCGACCTTCTCACCCTCCAGACCTTGGTTTCCTATTTTGAGGGGTGGGATACCACCAACTGGAGGGGCCGGAAGGCTGCTGTTGCTGGTCTTTATAGATGGGGTCTTTTCTGGTAGACTCTATGGCCTACCGGGATCTAGTCGTTTCTGGCAGGTTTCCTTAGAGCCCGGTTGGGCCTTGGGCCTGGGGTCTTCCTGAATCTCAGTGACTGAGTTGTCACAGATGTTGCTGTGTCTTTGTACACACACACACACACACACGATGGTGCCTACAATCTTGAATGCTTAGTGCCAAGGCTTAGTGGAAGGAGGGTGCCCTGAGCTGGAAACGGACTGATTTGATCTCTAGCCTTCTCTGTTGCTCAATGAGTTCTTGTGGGAGACTTCTCAACCTTTTAGCCTTCCTCAGTTTATCCACCAGTACAATGGGGTGATGAGGCAAATCCCTTTGCATTGCTCTGGGAGATCTGGAGCTAGGAGTGGTAGAGATTCCCAAGGGAGGAAATGATGCTTGTACCCAGTTCTGCTCACTGCCCAGCCTCCAGCCCCTCCACAGGGGTCTCAGCCATATGCCTGCACCCAGTAACAGCACCGCAGTTGGACACTTCCTGTGGGCCAACTGTCATTTTCATTCTTTACCTGTATTCTATTTTTAATTGTTTCGGCAACCCTGTGAGGAAGGACTGCATACCCTGCTTTTAATCGTGGGGAAACTGATGCTAGGGTGTTAAGTATTTGTCCACAGTTATAGGTTAGAGGTTGGCTGAGTCAGGATTTAACCCACAGGAGATTCCAGAGCTCAGGGCTGTGAGCAGTGCCATGGTGCTGCCCTCTGTCGGCCGGCTGTGCACCTTGGGGAGGTCAGGAAATGAAGGATGGAGTAGGAGAGTCTGGGTTTGTCCTAGCCCTGGAGCCTGAGAACAAGTATCCTGCTCAGTACCTGGAAAGGGAGCCCCTCCATCCTCCCCGCCCGCCCCTCTCCATCCCCAACTCGAGAAGTAAGACAGATAGATGGTGATTTCTCTTTTCCCCAGGACGTGGAACCCTCTTCACCTGCCTCCCTTGCTGGCCTGCGCCCATACACAGACTATGTGGTTGGCTCAGACCAGATCCTCCAGGAGGTGAGCAGCATTTGGTTTGTCCTCCCCAGGCCCCCCGGATAGGGTGCCGAGATGGGTGCTGTCCACGAGGGGGGCCTTGTTTAGTCGAGGCCTCCCAATTCAGTGTGGGGAGTGGGGCTCAGGTGCTGGTTTTGTCGTAGTCCGAGGACTTCTTTACGCTCATCGAGTCCCACGAGGGGAAGCCCCTGAAGCTGATGGTTTACAACTCCGAATCCGACTCCTGCCGGGAGGTGACTGTAACTCCCAATGCAGCCTGGGGTGGAGAGGGCAGGTACTTTCTCAGGCGGAGGGTGGTGGGGCAGGGGCCCAGCAGAGCACCGGCTGGACCCGGCCGCTGGACGTGGACCCCCAGAATCCCATGGTGGGGGGTGGAGGTTGGGCCCAGGGTCCAGGGATCCTGAGGATGACCACTGGTCCAGGAGGCACCCTTGCTGCCCCTCATGGCTAGGAGTGGGTGGGGTTGGAAGACCTAGGAAGGGCTATGGGACAACCCCCTGGATTGAATGTTTCTGGACTTCTGCAGTCTGGGGTGTGGTATTGGCTACGGGTATCTGCACCGGATCCCAACCCAGCCTCCCAGCCACCATAAGAAGCCACCTGACGCCCCTCCACCTGATGCCCCGCCACCTGACGCCCCGCCACCTGACGTCTCGCCATCTGGTGCCCCGCCACCTGGTGCCCCTCCTCCTGATGCCCCGCCACCTGACACCCTGCTTCCTGATGCCCCGCCACCTGGACCCACCCCTCAGGACTCTCCTGCCTCTTCAGGCCTGGAGACAGGCTCCAGGCAGGATGACTACATGGAGGTAGGTGGGGATCATCTGCCAATGAGAGGAAGTGGGGGGCTTCGTATGGGCAAAGGGGCCTGCCACCTGGGAAAGGAGGACCCAAGGCTGCTGTCATCCGGGGCCCATTTGTGGAGCCCTTGGGGGACCTTTCTTGCTTCTGGGGGCCAGTGAAAGCAGGTGGTCCAATCCTGGGACAGTGAAGCCCAGTTTAGTTCTGACACTTAGGTCTGGAGGTGAACGTCATGGCAAAGCACTAGTTGTTGCTTTCATTTCCTGAGTAGGACACAGAGGCTCAAACACAGAGCCTTGTACTGTGCCTTGAGGAGTCTGGGGTCAGGCTGGGCCAGAGGCTGGGCATCCAGAACCCCAGCTGGGCTGGTTTGGCCAGATTTGTAGAGGAATGCCAGACCTGCCTTCATGCCTGTGGGAAAGTCACTGAACCTTCAGGCACTCGGCTGTTGCCTAGTGTCTGGGGCGCATGGGAGGATGGCTCCCTCGGCATGCTGGAATTCATCCAAGGGTTCCTCTTCAGGTGGGTCATTGGAGGAGCCCAGCCAGGTGGGTGCTCAGTCCTCAGCAGACCAGGAAGGGCACTCCCTCCTTGTCAGCATTGACAGAGAAGCCAGGCGGGCCTCCTATACCAGACTGTAGATCCCCTGTGGGGTAAGGGCAGGACACTACAGCTCTTTGCTCCATCAGGCAGAGTAGTGCTTCTGTGGTCAGTGTGGGCCGGGGCTTAGATTGGACTCCTCTGCCCCAACTGCCCCTACTGTGCTGCCTCCTTCTTCCCTGGCCCCCATAGGCCCTGCTGCAGGCACCCAGCTCCTTCGTGGAGGGACAGTTTTCTGAGCCTGGGAGTCCTAGCCGTGGTGCTCCAGACCTTGGGGGATTTCCACATCCCATGGAGACACCTCTTCAACCTCCACCTCCAGTGCAGCGTGTCATGGACCCAGGTAGTGAGTGGGCCCCAGAGAGGAGGCAGAGGGGCCTGCAATCCCCGGTGCTGCGGTGGGCCCCAGGTTTGGGGCGGGGCTTCCAGGGCAGTGCCTAAACCTTCCTCAGACCCACGGATGCCAAGACTCACAGATGCCAAGAGGGTTGCAGATGAGCCTGTCTAGTGTGCTGGTGGGAGGGACTGCAGTCCACAGAAGGGACATGGCCTGCTCGAGGTCACGCTGCATAGTGGGGACAGAGCAGGGTCTGGGCCCTCTGCCTCTGTGCTAGTCCTTTTCTTCCCTCAGCAACAGGCAGTGGGGACCACTTTGGGATTGAGCGGGGGCACCTTTATGGGTTGAGATTACAGTTTCAGGCTGGGCCAGGCACTCCAGGAACATACCCTGAGGCCCAGGATATGGGCCTTCCAGTCGTCTGGGTTTTGTGCTGGCAAAGACTTGCATCCTTCTTCTAGGCTTCCTGGATGTGTCAGGTATCTCGCTCTTGGACAGCAGCAATGCCAGTGTCTGGCCCGGCCTGCCCTCTGCCACAGAGCTGACGTCCACGGGTCTCTCAGCCTCTGGCCCTGAGGATGTCTCCAGCAGCGGTTCTCACGAGCGTGGTGGTGAGTGGCCCACACCTGCACAAGCTTTCTGGGAAGGACCCTGAGTCATTGGCAAGGTTGCCCTGAGTTTCTCAGCTGACTGGGAGGCTGGCTATTGGGTGAAATACAGCCACATGAAAGCATCTTGACACTAGAGCTCCCATTCCCCATCAATGTCTGGGGAGGGAATGGGGGGGGCAGTCAGTGGGGGCTGCCCCAGGCCTTCTCAGCCCCTCCCTATATTTTTCAGGTGAGGCCACATGGTCCGGATCAGAGTTTGAGGTCTCCTTCCCGGACAGCCCAGGCACCCAGGCACAACCAGACCACCTGCCTCAGCTAACTCTTCCCGACAGCCTCATCTCGGCAGCCTCACCGGAAGACGGCCTGTCTGCTGAGCTGCTCGAAGCGCAGGCTGAGGATGAGCCAGCAAGCACAGAGAGCCCAGAGTTCGGGGCGGAGGCTGAGGGGGCAGGTGGCCAGGCCCTGTTCTCCACCCCTGAATAACACCCTAGGCTGTGTCCAGGTCCCTGATGGCATTTCATGAGGCTGAGACGGGGGGGGGGGGCAGGGGAGCCGCTTAGGCCGCACTATGCAGCTCAGCCCCTTGCCTGATCCTGGCCCAGTGTGTGCAGCTTTCTAGGCAGTGGCTCCCTGTTGTGCAGGGACTTCTGCAGTCCGGGAGCTCATGTGTGCCCATAACCCCTGCCGGCGTCCAAGAGATGACCTTCCAGCATTGGTTCTGCCTGGTAGTCCTGGCTTTGGGGAGTCGGGCACTTGTTTGAGAGTCTCAGACAAGTCCTTTTGGGCTAGTGGGGAACTGGGAGCAGCACCCAGATTAAGTTTTGCAGGAGCTGGGGTAGGAGAGGAAAAGGACTACTCTGCTGCTTGGGTCGGGCAGAGAGCCTCAGTGGTTAGGAAGAGGAGACCATCGGCAAGAGCATCTTTAGGCCACATTGTACCCTTACGTCCAGTGCTTGCTCCTGCTCTGGTCACTATGGCTGCCCAGGCAGCAGCAGGGTCCACACAGGGTCAGGTGTGAAGGAGGAAGGAGGAAGGAGGATTGAAGGGTGGAGTGAAGGAGGAAGGCATAGGTCTGGAGTATTTGCCTGCAACTTGCTAGGTAGGGCTTGCCTTGATTCTTCTTGTACAGCTCAGCTAGCCCTGTGTGTACTAGAAGGCAGCCCCACACCTTGGGGATCCCTGAGGCCCCAGTTACCATCTCTTGTAGAAGTCTCGTATCCTCACCTCTGCTACACTGCATAGCTGGCTCAGACTGACTGACATCTGCCAGTCAGAGCTGGAGGAGAGAAGCAGTGAACTAGTCCATCTCTCCTGGGGGAGGAGGGTTGGAAATTCTAGCCCTGTCAGCAGAGACTCACTTGTTCTGGGACCATGATGTCTCTTCTTCCCCAGGGCCTACACCCCACAGACCCAGTACCCCTAATGGTGACTCTTGTCAGATCCCAAACTTACACAACCATCTCTTCTAAATATACAAGGCATCCAGGCTGCCCAGTGGAGAATACAGACTGCGAATTTAAATTCACCAACCTAAGCAGACTCAAAGCCAGTCCTGACTGGACTTCTTGAACACAGCTCCCACCCTAAGGGGGAATGAGGGGCCTGGACAACGGTGGGTAAAGGCCATTCTGTTCTTTCCCATAGTATGGGAGGCTGTTCCCTCCATCCCCGGTGCCCAGAGTGGCTAAGACTAGGCGAGATCTTGTGCTTTACCTGGTTGCTCCAGAATGAGGAGGGTTCCATGCAGGAACAGCTCCTGAAGTCCCTCACCTGCCCACATCTTGCTAATTGCTAAAAAAGCTGCCTCTGGCCTTGTCTTCTAGCTGCTACCCAGTTCAAAGTCCCATGTTTGTGGCTTGATCTGTAATGTGGGCACTTAACAGTGCATTCAGGGTTCTGTTGGGCCCACACAATAAGGACCGTCTGCTCAGGGGGAGGCACCGACCCAAGTATATGCAGGGAGGGCCCCCAATGAACAAACTCTTCAAATTTCTAGCACTGTGACTGCATTTGAAGCAAGCCCTCGTCAAGCCTGTCATGGCAGCTGATAAGCCTGTCGAACAGGGAGGTGTTGTGTCTGCCTGTAGGAATCCAGGAAGTAGAAGAGAATCACCACAGGACTGTTTGGAGGCCAGCTTCCCTGAACTGCAGCCTGGCAGTCTTGCCCAACATCTCTCTCACCCTAGGATTCTGGCTCTTCCTCTCTCAATTTTATATACTTCCCGCCCTGACCAGGGGATAAAATGGGTACTGACGTTGACTGTCAGGGTAAACATGGAACCAGAAGTTTCTCTGTAATCTGCTATGAAGGAAAATGACAAGTGAAAGAAATAAAGGTGTACTACACTTTGAAATATTGTAACTAAAGCCTTTATTCTATACAACTGTGAAATACAGATTTTTACCCTTTTGGCATTGCAGACTGTCAGATTTTCTGGAAACTGTTACTGGTTTGACTGGAAGGAAAAAAAGTAGAAGCATGCTGAGGGTCAGATCTGTGACAGAAGGGAGTGCAGCCACCCCTCAAGTCTCGGCACATGGTGCCAAATGGCCCAGTGAAACCTATTCCTTTACCCCAAGGGCCCCTCCTGCAAACACAGCAGAGGGCTGATAAGTGAGTTGTGGGGTTTGTTTTTGCCTTTAATTCACAACTATTGCTAAAAAATGTGCACCAAAAGCACACTGTTGTATCCAACAGATAGAAAGGACTTTTAAAAAAAGAAGCCGGTTGCTCTCTGTGTAAGGGAAAAAGACTCATTGGAAATGTGGCATGTCTTTGCTCACTTCTTCAAAGTGCTGGAGGCAGTGACCTGTCCACTTTCCAAAGGAAGCTGACCAGTAGTGAGGGAACCCTGTCTCTACAGTTGTGCAGGTAAGAATATCTCAAATAGAAAGGTCTGGACTTAGGCCCATCAGCTGCTTCCTGCTGAACCTGTCAAGATGTAGAAAAGAAAACAACCCTTTCCAGCCCCTCCCCAGTCCCTGCTGTTGTGGGGACAGACTGCATGCGAGCTGGGGAGGCAACTGGACTGGAATAAACTGCCCTCTGAAGGCACTTGTGCTTCTGGCTTCATACAGGAGGCTTGTCTTCCGTAGTTGTACGGGACTGTTCTATTCTGAATACAAATGACCTTGGGGAGAATCCAAAGTATTTTCTGCCAAAAGTTGAAGTGTTTATCCCCAATAAGTTATATTCTGTACAAGACTCAAATGATTCTATGAAAGCTTCAGATTGTTAGAAAGAACAACGAAAAGAACTCCGGATACAGGTACCACAACAAAAACCTGCATATAAAACTCTGGTGAAAACAAGTATGTATACTTCCAGGAGGGGAATATCAAATTAACTCACTAGGATACCCTTCCTTCTCAGACACCATAAATTTCAGGTAGCATCTAAATGAAGTGAGTATCTCCTTGTGGTCTTTTTTTTTCCTTTTCTTTTCTCCTCGTGGTCTTAAGTTTCGATGGTGTTGCGCTGCTCACCCAAAGCACGAACCTGTGGCATCACATAGCTTGGCCCCTCAACAAAGCTGGATGCGGCGGAGCAGGGAAAGCGTGGCACCTGCCCGTGGCTGCCGCACAGCGGGGGGCACTGTGGGGGCACAGCAAACCCTAGGCGCTGCTGGGCATACTCCAGTCTGGCAGTCCAAGTGCTACGGGCCAGCACCCAGAGTTTTGCAGGTTTTCCTAAAGAACGCATCTGAGATGCAATATTAAAACGAGCCCAACAAGGATAATTTATTATGAAATGGGCTGGCTCTGGAATTGTACAACAGCAAATTCCTATTAAAAATAACTGTCTTAAATGTGAGAACAACTTGTTTTTAATGACCGACTTGGAAAAAGCCTTCATAGGTGTTGCAGGAATGGAATGTACTCTCTTATAAAAGCTACAGAGCATGTAGGTTTGAAGTGGAAACACAGTGACAGATGTGGCTTTACCTATGTGTCTCTACAAGTGCTAACAGACGAAGATAAGGTCCTTTGAAACGAAAGGAAGCCCAGTCTGTGCTGGCTTGTCGTCCGTCTTCTGTACATCTCACAGGACACAGTGTGCCTGTGGGGTTTTCTGTTCGCACTCTCTGCCTCCCTGGGGACAGCTTAATCTACACATGGAGACTGGTTTCTATTTTACACCGCAATTAGTCACTTCAACTGAAAGAGAATCTCGGTCCATACCAAATCGGCCGTTAGAAGTCGTGCTCCCACTGGGGCTCGGTGGGCTTCCTAGGACTACTCTCGGGGCCAAGGAGGGTGGTCAGTAAATGAATACCCAGGAGCGCTCACCCACCCTTCACGTGGACTTCTGACGGTAATGGAGGGTGAGGTCGCCACCACTCTTCCATATGAAGTGCTTCACTGTTCGGAGGTCCATGTTTGGATCTAAAACCTGAACGGCCAAAAATAATAATAAATGTCAAAGCCTCTACTTTGTAATATCCAAGACCTTTATTGTAAACTCAGGGACTCTCACCAGGTCATCCAGCTCGTCCTCCCCTCGCCTGCCCCTGGTGGCTTGCTCTTGCTGACAGAGCTCCCATGCACGCAGACACGAGTCTGGGCAGTGAGAGACGAGCAGCTTGGGTGGCTAGGCCGGAGATCCCAACTTCAGCCGTTCCCCTGAGGAGACGCCTCGAGTGCACCTTTTTTTAAAACAGTGCCCCCAGTGCTCCACCCACCTCTGCTTCAAATCTTAAACCAACACGGCCGACACTGCTCTGTCAATCGAGCTGATCATGTGTCTTTTTCTTGTCAGGAAAAAAAAAAGCCACCAGCACATTCACCCTTTGTGTGTGCATTTTAATCTCTATGTCCTTTTTCCAAGAATCTCCCTGGGGTAAATAGGAACTTTAGGGTGGGCTGCAGAGCCCGTCCAGAAAGGGTCTCACCAATAGATGGAAGAGACCCAGCACTCCTTAGAGCCTCCCTAAAAGCAGAAGTACCCCCACAGGTAACAGACGTGGGAACCATAATGACACCACATGTAACTTGCTGAGCATCGACTCGAAAAAATGGAGCTATGGTCCCCAAGTGCACTTACCTGGTCCTGGCACAAAAGTTCAATTTTCTCCTCTGCCAAAATAGCAATATCCTCTTCTTTTTCCTGTTCTGGTTTTTCATTATTAGAAGAGCTAGTGGTTTGCGACTCATTATCCAAGTTGATGATTTTCTCATAAACGTGTTCCATTACTTTCCGGACCTGGAGCATGTCACTAGCAGAGAGTCTGTCTCTGTAAGAAGCAAGGGCAGATTGTGCCATCAGGAATCACTGGATGTTATCTCTTAATATTTTTTGGTGTTCCATTGGATAAAGACAAAACATAGCACGGAAGCAAATCAAGAAGAATGTTTAGGTCATTGCCTTAATCCAGTTTTAGAATTGCCAACACATTTCCATTGTGTTCCCCCAAAGACACAGATTACATGTAAGTGAAATTAAATGCATGTTCTTAAAACTTAATAGCCTGCTGGGTTTTATTCCCTTAAAGACGATCCTAGAGGATGGGCAAACTAAATGCTCCTGGGAGGGAAGGCAGCCCACCATGTTTACCAGGCTCCCATTCCCCAGGTGCTCATTTCTCCTGTGGCTCCTGGCCCTAGAGCCAAGACCACCTGCTTAAACTCTAGGCCACAAGCCCAACAGCTGGCTGGGTATCTCCAGAAGGATGTCCCATGGGCACCTCAAACTCTACATGTCCCCAATCAGATTCATCAATTTCCTCACCCCAAAACCTACTTCTCTTGTATCACTGATGTCAGTTCAAAATGGTCTACCCAAGTAGCTTGGGCTCAAAGTCTGAAAGCCATCTTGACCTTCAGTCACTAAATCTGGTTGAAGTGCTATCTAGGACTTGCTTTAAAATGATGTGGGGTGTGTATGTGTGTGTAGGTGGGTCGGAGGGAGAGGCAGAGGTGAAGGAAAATGCTTAGGCATGTGTTGATGACCCTGGAGCTGTTTGAGGGGATAACGGGGGTTCATGCCCCTGATCTCGTTTGTATATGTCTAGAAATGCCCCTAACAGATTTTACTTGCTCAGATACACGTCCACAAGACCTTAAATTTCCTTTCCCAGTTCTGGAGTCTGCTGCAGCTACGCTGGTCCTTGCTAATTTTCAGGATCCTGTGTATGCTCCTACTTCCAAATCCTCAAACCATTTCCTGGACGTGGAATGCCTCTCTTTTGAAATTCTATCCATTTCTTACATGTCCAGCTCAAATTCCATGTCCTTCAAGAAGACTTTCTGGAAGCTCCAGCCCACAATTCATTTCTTTCCCCTACTCCCATGATTCCCTAAGTATCCATAAAAGCAATTTTTATATACACATTGTGTCCTAAACTATGCTATGGCAAGAGGAAAAAAAACCAAGTCTTATACTTTTGAACATCTGTGGCCTACCACCGGAGGTATTTGGTAAACGCTCAACTGTATAAGCTTTCAGAATCACAAAACCTGCTTTAGTTATCCTTTACTATGAAAGCAATCATAAAGAAGAAGAGAGTGCTGGCCATTAATGAGATCAAGGCATCATGTAACACTGCATTTACTTACTTTTTTAGGGTTTTTGCTCCCGAAGATGCATGAGGTTGGAGGTAGAAAGGAATTTTGTTGAATTTGGGCATATTCTTCTGAAATATTGAAAGTAAAAAGAAAGGTATGATCATTTTGATCAGCCAATGAATGAAAATGATGTCATCAGAAAAACATGATTTGCAAGTTATTTTACAATTAAAACTGACTTTCTATGAAATGTAGAGTAAGATATCAAATTATCCTTGTCAGCCTTAGTGAAAACGTATCAGGAAAGTGTCATGTTTAGTTTTGTAATAAAAGATATGTGAGACAAAAGATAGGTCAGTGTCATTATGATGCTGAATAATAATTCAAGGTATTAAAGGGAAATAAGCTTTAACTCTTAAAGCTCTCAAAATAAAAATCTCAATTCCACACTTAAATACTAGGGCTGATACCTAAGGGCCCAAACAAAAAGTTCAGTGTCTTGAGAGAAACCCACAACATTCTACTGTACACTCTGGCCTGGTGAGACCCACCATCCAAATGAAAAGGTCACTTAGGTCCTCCCATTTTCTCTCCCTCTGACCTCAGGTCTGAGGTTTTAAGCAAGAGTAGAAACTTCAGCCAACCATCAAGATGACTATAATGAAGCAAACCACATACTTAGATAAAGAATAAATTTAACTGGTCATCTTTTCTCTGGGTATTAATCCCCTCTGAGCCTCCATGTCATATCCTGTCTGGATGTCTCCTCTCAGGAATAAGCCACAGGCCTAAAGTCAGCAATGTATCCCAGGTGACTTTCACACTCAAAGGAAGCAGTGGTTTATGGGAATCTTGGACTTAGAGAAGAGCACAGAATATCCATCAGGTGTCACACTAGCTTTAGGTTCTTGGAGGTATATCTGGGACAGAAAAAAAATTTTCTGAAAGTTCTATAGAGGTTAAATCTCTTTTCATATGGCTTTAGGAATATATAAAACAGGTCAACAGCACATAAGAGAGTGTAGAAACAGATCCATGTGTATACAGAAATTTAGTATACGATAAAGATAGCATTTCAAATTAGTAGGAAAAGGATAGAGCACTCCAAAAAATTGTTTTGGCACAGCGGCTAACCATCTGGAGAAAGTTAGCATCCTACTTCACACAAAACAGAATAAATTCTAATAGGTTACAGATCTAGACATACACAATGATCACAGACGTACCAGAGGAGAAATACATTTTTGCTACTTTGGACAGGAAATACCAAAGCAAGACATGAAACTCAGAGCCATAAAAGATCAATCTGATTACAAAAATTCAAACTTTTTGCCAGGCAAAAGACACCAGCCACGAACAAAGTAAAACTTTGGTTGAGAGACACATATAATAGTAAAAGGGTTAATATTTAATAGGACAAAATCCTACAAATCAGTAAAAAACAAATCACCCAACAGAAAAATGAGTACACTCACAGAAGAAATACAAATGGCCAGTATGAAAAGATGCCTAACCTCACTACATGTGAAAAAACAACACCCCACATTAAAACAATGAGATATTTGCCATCTTTTAGCAAAGACTGAAAAGTAACCAGTGTCGGTGAGTGTGGTAAACAGGCACTCATAGTGTTGGTGAGAGTGTACGCTGCTAGAGCTTTTGTGGGGGGCAATTTGGCAGTTATCTATCAAAATTGAAAACGTGCATACCCTTTGATCCAGCAATTCCACTTCTAGGAATTTATCCTAAAAAGTACACAAAGATACATGTACAAGGATGTTTACTGAAGCAGTGCTCGTAACAGAAAACACTGGAAACAACCTTAATGTCCATCAATAGGGGACCAGTTAAATAAATTATGATACATTTATACAAAGACATATTATGTAGTCATTAAAGAGGAATGAATGACCTACATGTACAGACATGAAAAGATGTCCAAGATACATTTTTAAGTGAAAAACCAAACCAAACCAAGTTGCAGAACAGTATGTATAACAGATTTTGTGCAAAATAATGAACTGCGTGTATTTGTGTGTTTGTACACACACATAGGTGCATGCACACACACCTCAGTAGTATCTGCTTGTGTATGCACAGAAAAAGGTCCTGAAGGTTATGGCCTGAACTACGACTACTTATCCCCTCTAGGGAGAAGGACAGGAGTGAGTGGAAGAGAGGAATGACTGGGAAAGAGATGGGCATTTAATTCGATTCATTTATTTTCTTTTTCTTTTTCCTTTTTTTTTTTTTTTAGTGTTTTTGTTTGTTTTTAAAGATTTTATTTATTTATTTGACAGAGATTACAGGTAGGCAGAGAGGCAGTCAGAGAGAGGAGGAAGCAGGCTCCCTGCTGAGCAGAGTCCGATGTGGGGCTCGATCTCAAGACCCTGGGATCATGACCCGAGCTGAAGGCAGAGGCCTTAACCCACTGAGCCACCCAGGCGCCCCGATTCATTTATTTTCTTTAATAAGCACATATTACAGTTATAACTAAATCCAACAAGGATATAAACAGTACATAACTAATTACCAGTACTTCTTCTGCAACTTTGGGACTGCAGGGAAGCTGAGGAGGGTTCCCCTTGGCAGCCTAGTTTTTACTAACATTATGACTATACAGTCTAAAGCTGCTCCTAATCTCCTTTGTGTTTGGACAGAACAAAAGGGCAAAACAGGAGTGGAGGACACTTACATCCACAGTGATGTCAATTACCCATTGTGGCACTGTCTCATTAAGAAGCATCGACTCAGTCTCACCCCCGGAGTCTCGGCAGAGCAGCCTAAACATAACCCGTCAGGTAGTCAGTGACACAGCAGCACAAATGACAAATCACGGTCAACAAACATTAGTGGGAGGGACCCTAGCGTCCATTCGGGATGAGCCCCACTTGACAGCTGAGGCAATGGAGTGCAGCCAGGCAGTATGGCTTACTCGGCTAAGCGGGGCAGCAGGTGCTAACACTCAGGCCCCCGCATCCTTGAGGCCATGCATATACTAGAGCTGCTTCTCTGAGTCCTCGGGCGATGATAGGAATGCTGGCTGTAGGCAAAATACTCAAGAAACATCCCCTGCCAGGGCTGCAGTGCATGGCACAGGCCTCCACATATCATGGGGATCAGGACTGTTTTGGTCATCACACTCTCAGGAAACCACCGGAAAGCAAGAGAATTCTGAGCTTAGGGAAAGAGAATTCTGGCCTGCGTTTTTCTTAACTTTTGGCCCTACAGAAGACTCTACTGAGCTCTCCCCTGTGATTCCAGCAGGGCCTGGCTGGCCACTTGAGGTGAAGCCAGTCCAGCTTCCCAGCATGGCCTCATGAAGGACTACCTCATTCCTCAAGTCGCGCACCACTGAGCACAACAGTTCTCAGGAGCAGCCCAGCCCATCTTGTACTGACTGCCCAGCCTGAGGGAAGTTACCTTCTCTGATGCGATTCTATGAGCAGGGACTTCTGGGGATTTCCTGACCCCAACAGTCATGTCAGCTAAGTGAGAGAAAGTGACAGCTTTCTGTAGAAACCACCACAGAAGCTGCCTTAAAGCAAAGTATCAACCTCATTTTAACACAAGAGGCTCAGTTCTCAATTAGAACGTGGTCTAATAGCATCAGACACTTAACTATCTCATGGAGGTGGAAAAGCTTCTGAACCCCTTATACTCCTAGAACAAGTTATGACGTTTGAATCAGTACTTCTTAGCAAAGGGGATGATTTCTTAGGCAGGTCTCCAGCCTTCCACCCTCATACCTGAACAGTGTGCGTCCTCCAGCTTCACCGAAGATCACAGGAGTGTGGGGGGGCACTTGAAAATATCCATTTCCCTTCTGTACTCGGTTCTCCTGCTCCCCATTTACTAGGAAAAGATGCAGATGACATCAGCATCCAGAACTAGTGCTAAAAACAGATTGTAAACATTTTGTTTCTACAAGCTTCAAACATTGCCAAGTTTTCAAAGCTAAAAGTCTGATGAGTCAGCAGGGTCAGATAAAGATGAAAAAAAATCAAAGTTAAATTTCTACAAAGAATAAGAAGTAAAGCAACTTGTAATGTACTTTATGGGAAATGAATATAATTTTAGAGAATTTTAAGAGAGAAGATTAATATTTGAGACTTGAAACAAGGAGAACTCTACTTCAGCCACAGGAAAGGGTAGGACAGCCTGTTTATAAATAGCAATATGCTTTTGTGTGTGTGTGTGTGTGCGCTCATGTGTGCGCACACGTGTGTGTGTGTGTGTGCATGTGTGTGCATGTGTGGAACACCAAGCTCAGAAAAATTTCTTGGGCCAGAAAAAAAATTTATGCTTAATGGCAGAGGTACTGGTGAAAAATAAAATCCTCAGTGAAGTCGACACCTCTTTTTTATTATTCTCTGTAGACTTCATTTCACTCTGCTTTCTCTGTAATCTTTTGACCAAGTACGGTTAAGCCCCACTCCAGTGCCACCTTGTTCCTAAAGGTATCCCTGGTGAATCTGGAAGCAACCTCACCTTCTGAGCCTACAGCACTTTCAGATCCTATCTTGGAGAAACAACCAATCCTCCCTCTGACCTTACCATGTTCTGTCTATTCTGAGGAGCTCTCTGCCCTACCACAATGTCAGTCCCTAAAGGATACAGTCCATGCCCAATTATCTCTGCGCACCCCTGCCTGCAACTCCTACAGACGCCCGAACACCTGAGCTGCTCACCAAGTAGAATGTACACGACTCTTGAGAGTCCACTGGTTGTGGTGCTGGTACAGAAGATAACCACACAGGCACAAAACGGAGGCTTCTGTCTGAGAGGTGGAGCGGGGCGGCAGTGCGGGGGAGGGGAGCTCTGCCTTTACTGTGGCAGTTTGATTTTAAGGATGATCTGGGGTTTCCTCTAACTTTTCCTTACTCCCAAAACCAAACCCTTGATGCCAGGGGTGCTGACTGTACTTCTGGTTTTTTACCTTTACTGTCTATTTAGTGGGCCTCTAAAGGCACCCTGTCTGTCATGTTGCAGATGGAGAGGGATGAGCCAAGAACTGGAAACGACATGCCCATAGCGACACAGCTGATAAACAGCAGAGCCCACACTAAAACTTAGCTTTTTCAAGCTTCTGTGGAAAGACTTTTCCATTGAGTTTCTCTGGCTCCGGGCCCACTGTACATCTGATGAGGAGGGGAATGGGCCCGGTGACATAAAAGAAAAGTCACCATGGGTGGGGTCAGTGCCCTCTCTGACAGGGACAACAGAAGAATGGCTTGAAGGGAAGCATGCCATCCTTGCACAAGAGATTTTAACTCCAGAAATCATTTTGGATGAGTTGGTTGGCCAGAATGAATCTCTACTAGGAGGTCCTCATCATTGCTGACCACCACAAGTGGGCCATCTTCAGCAGAATCTTCAGAGAACTCAGAGATTCATTCATATTCAGCAGAGTAAGTCTTTGGTAGGTGTGACTCAAAGACTCTTTGACTGGCTGTAACATACTGTAACATATGAACTGTGAAAGTTTAAGTTCTTTTTCTTCCCTTTTTTCAATCAAACTGAACCAAATTTGTAAATTCAAAACATGTTCTCTGCTGCCCAGAGCAAGTTGCTGCCACTGCCTGTGGCACACACAGCTTTACAATGTCCTCTGTGACATTAATTCTTACACATACTTGTTCACTTATCCTGACACTTCTGAGTTGGAATTTGATCTTCTGAAATGTTTAGAGACAAGATCAGGTAGATCATCAGACTCAGTAATGTCTGTTTCAGGCCAATGTGAGCCATGACAAGATAAGGACCGAAACGGCTTTCGATGCAGCTCATTAGCTGTTTCTGGAGGTTAAGTCCCCCAGGCCCACAGCTACTCTCAGAAATACCTTTGGAAGAAGGCTGCCAAGCTGCTTGCTATTAAGGGCAAAGGTCATTTGAATATGTAGGGATTTTTTAACCCCTCCTGAGCAGCATCACTGAGTGAAAGTGCTCTTGGAATCTCAGTTAAGACTGCTCTTTGATATGTGGAAAGGAGGGGGATAAACTGGGCACATCCCGAGTTATTTATTATGTTATGACTTAAAAAATGCTTTTTAAAGTTTCTTAAACATTCCTGGAATAACAAACACTCCAAGTATCCTAAACTTCTGAGTAATTTTAAATCAATTATCCTGATACAAAAACACGAACCATGGTTTACTTCATTTTCTTCTTCATCCATTGGATTCACATGTGTTCTAGGCCAATATTCTAGCAGTGCCTGGAGTAAAAGTCCTCCTAAGTTCACTGCAAAAGAGTTAATTAAGATGAAAAGAAATGAAAAACATTTATTAGTTTTAGCCTAAAAACAGAGGGAAAGGAATAAAAATTATATTTCCACATATTCTGATATTAAATTCTAAACCCAATGCCAATGGTGTTTAAAAGCAAGACTTGAAAGATTTTGCATCTATTAAAATTTATCTTAGAATGTTTTAAGAAGTAGTAACATGGAGCAAATAGACATTCTATCTGGTTGTTCAGATATAGACATTCATTAAAAATGAACAAATAAAAACAGGAATTACACTCTTAAAGAAACTATTTCCATATAGAGTCATTAAAATTATATTTATATATATCAGGTATGTCTACATGCTACATTCGTAGAAGAATACCAATCAAAGATATAATCAACAAAAAATAATTGACTCTCACGAGTCTCTTCTCACAATACACAAAAATTAACTCAAAATAGATTAAACACTTGAATGTCAGACCTGAAACCATTAAACTTCTAGAAGAAAATATAGGCAAATAAATTCTTTGAGCTTGGTGACTGTTTGGATCTGACACCTAAAGCAAAAGTCAGTTAGTAGGACTACATCAAAATAAAAAGCTCCTGCACAGCAAAAGAAACATCAACAAAATGAAAAGACAACTTATGGAATAGGAGAAAATATTTGCAAATCATGTATCTGATAAGGGGTTAATATCCTAAATATATAAGGACTTCATAAGACAACTCAACAGCAAAAAAACAAGCAATGCAATGAAAAAACGGGCAGAAAGGGGCGCCTAGCTCGCTCAGTCAGTGGAACATGCGACTTCATTTTAGAATTTTGAGTTTGAGCCCCATGTTGAATGCAGACATTATTTAAAAATAAAATCTTCCAGGGGTGCGTGGGTGGCTCAGTCGGTTAAGCATCTGCCTTCAGCTCAGGTTGTGGGATGGAGCCCTGCATCACACTTCCTGCTCAGCAGGGAGTTTGCTTCTCTCTCTTCTCTCTTTGCCCCTCCCCACTGCTCATTCTCTCTAATATATAAATCTTTAAAAAAATAAATAAATATAATATTATAAAAAAAATGGGTAGAATATCTGAATAGACATTTTTCCAAAGAAGACATACAGATGGCCAAAAAGTATATGAAAAAATGCTCATGTCACTATCAGGTAAATGCAAATCAAAACCACAAGCTACACCTCACATGCTAGAACAGCTATTATCAAAAAGATAAATATAACAAGCGTTCAAGAAAATGTGGAGAAAAGGGAACCCTCGTGCACTGGTGGTGAAAATGTAAATTGGTGCAGCCACTGTGGAAAAAAGTACAAGGGTTCCTCAAAAAGCTTAAAAATAGAACTGCCATATTACCTAGCAATTCCATTTCTGGGTATTTATCCAAAGAAATGAAAACACTAACTTGAAAAGATATATGGACCTCCCATGTTCACTGCAGCTGCATTTACAATAGCCAAGATACGGAAACAACCAATGTTCACCAATGGATGAATGTATAAAGAAAAAACGTGATATGTATGTACAATGGAATGTTATTCATCCATAAAAAAGAACAAAATCCTGCTATTTGCAATAACTTATGTGGACACTGAAGGCTATGTGGAATAAGTTAGAGAGAGGAAGACAAATAGCATACGATTTCACTTAAATGTCGAATCTTAAAAAAAAAAAACCCAAAACCAAAACCCAAACTCATAGATACAGAGAATAGATTGGTGATTGCCGGAGGCAGGGGGTAGGGAAGTGGACAGAGTCAAAAGGTACAAACATCTAGTTATAACATGAATAAAGTCACAGGGGTACAGTGTACAACATGGTGACTACAGTTAATAATACTGTAACACATATTTCAAAGTGGTTAAGAGTAGATCTCTAAAGTTCTCATTACAAGGGGAAAAATGTGTGATTTTGTACTGTGATGATGAGTATTAACTGGACTTGTGGTCATTTTGTAGTATATACAAATACTGAATCATGTTGTACATGTGAAACTGAACCTAATGTTATGTCAATTATATCTCAATTAAAAAAAAAAAAAAAAAAGGAAAACAACAGAATTGTTTCCCAGCTTCATTTTTCCTACCCTATCAGATTTCCAGAAAGGTTTAAGGGTAGAGAGTGTGTTGAGTGTTTAATTGTTAAAGCTAAACCACAGATTGTGAGAAAAATCAAGACCCCACAAAACATTTAAAATGGAACAGTATTTTCCATTTTCAAGAGAGAATATGATTTTAAAAAACCTCAAATATTGTTAAAAAAATAAAAGAGCAGATAGCAAAAAACAAATCGAAACAACAAAAAGAAAACCCAACTCAGCACAGATCCACCTTCTCTTTTGAAAGGAGGAAAGGAAGAAAGAACACTTAAACTCACATTTTGGATCTGACCCATCAGGGCTGCTGAAGCCAGCATCTTTTGCAGAAACCCAAGCAGCAAAACAATCACTCTCATCCAAAGTAATAGTCAACATCTGTCAAAAAAAAAAAAAACTGTAAGTGGCATTCCATTCCAATACATTTTCCAAATAAGCCTCTAAGGCCCTATTTATCTGTACTATTTGACTAAGGAGCTAAGCCACAGATTTAGAATGAAAATGTTTCATGTGATTCACTCCAACTACAATTTAATTTACTGAGATACCAAAAGGCATTTTTAAACTGCATTTTATAAGTATTTTTTTTTTTCAAAGATTTTATTTATTTATTTATTTGACAGAGAGAGATCACAAGTAGGCAGAGAGGCAGGCAGAGAGAGAGAGGAGGAAGCAGGCTCCCCGCTGAGCAGAAAGCCCGATGTGGGGCTCGATCCCAGGACCCTGAGATCATGACCCGAGCTGAAGGCAGAGGCTTTAACCCACTGAGCCACCCAGGCGCCCCAGCATTTTGTAAGTATTAACATGAGAAATTTACTGTCTCCACACTTAAACACATACAACTCTGTAACTAATAAACCTTCTTTTTAGCTGTATCAGAAACTTTCAACTATTCCCAATTGTACAAATATCAGCTGCTAACTTACCCCTGTTTTTAAGTCTACTGAGAACCAATTTGGCACATATACCATCTTAAATCTTTTCTTAATTTCATCTTCAAAATCCACTTTGCCCAGGTCTTCAACTTTACATGCCTACACAGCAAAAAAGTATAATAATTATCAATATTAAGTGTTGAACGATTCTGACTTAGGTATTCCAAATTTTACACATTTCCACACCTGTCTAAAAAAAAATAGAGTCTAAAAACATCCTGGACAACATCCACATCCACATGGATAATACACAGGGCATGCTGGCCTCTCAAATCCTTGCCAATATTCCCACCATAAACGTATGGTCTGCAGCCTCATCACTGCTGCCACCTGGGGTTTCTTCTGTTTCCAAAATCAGTTCCCCACGACATCCCGGTTAAATCTTACCCTCCTCCTGTTTGGCCTTGTCATCTCCCTCACTGTGCCTCAGCACAGGACAAACCTCCACTCCTCCAAATTAGAGAAGCCTTGACAAAATCCCCTTAACTCGGTACTACTATTCTTCCCACTGTGAGGGAAAAAGTGCCCCTTGTTGCTGTGCTCCAGATCCCCACTTCTTGGGGAATCTACCCTCTCATATCTCTCCCAGCTTCTCCCTGTAAGCAGCAAACATACTCCCATTACTCCCATCTCAAAAATACCTGAAAACACCAAAACAAACCTTTGCTTGACCCTCCCATCCCTCTATCCTCTTCCTGCCCACCTCCCCAAAGTCAAATTTCATCCACGATTGCTCCACTACCTCCCAATCACTCCACAATCCACTCTATCAGGGCTCTAAGGACTCCCTCAAGACTGCTGTCCGCCCACCCCTCTGCCCCAACACCATCCTTCCTACTGGTTAAATCCCAGGCACATTACATTCCAAACTGGACATAAACTCTCTGTAGGTCAGCTAGCACAAGACCTTTCAGGAAATGCTTGCTTAGTTCTTGACCTGCCATTCATTGGCTCTTGGTTTTCCAACCCCCTTTTATTATATACCTCTGTGGTTTTCTCTTTTCTAACAGTTCCCTAAAGGGTGATGGCTGGTTTCTTCTCTCTTCAGTACTGATATATCCCTTGGAAACTCTGATGTTCCCATTGCTTCAGTTATAATCTATCAGCTGCTGACTGCTGAGCCTGTCTCTCCGGCCCAGCTCTTTTACTGGTGTGTGAGGACCTATCTATCTAGATATTCACATAAATTCAAACTCACTGTCTTGTTCATCGTGTTCTCCCTTTCCCAACAATCCATTTTCCCTCTTACATCACCTCCCCCAGCCCATAACTTCCACTTACCAAACTATCTGACCCAGGAACCTGGGACTCACTCTGCTTCTTTGTTTATACACCCTTTTATTCAAGCTCCCCCTTATCCACAGGTCTCGATACCTTCCTCATGATTCTGTTTTTTTCCATCCTAGTCCACATAAATATCTGATCTCTCACCTGCATCAGTGTAACAGCCTCTTAACTATTATGCTCCAGGCACTATGATAACTACTTCTCGAACATCTCCTTAACCTCACCAAGAAATAGGTGCCACCCACATTATAGGAATAAAGATAGAGGTATAGAGAGGTTCAGCATGTTCCAGAGATCATTTGGCTAGTAGCTAGCAGAACCAAGATTAGAATGCAACTCTCTCACTCTGAGCCTATATTCCTAAATACTCCCGACTCCCTACTTCTGTTTAATGTCATGTCCATCACTCCCAGTCACTTGATCTTGACACTTCAGGGCCTAGTGTCTGGGTACTGAAAGCTGCTGGAGACACAAAAAATGCCAATTATGGAACATGCCAGGTCAGTGCCCCATCTAAGCAGAGCTACCTCCCAGACAGCAGGACTCTACCAAGGCTTTGGCTAATCTGCCCGAGAGAAAGAACATCAGATCCACAGGCAGAAAATCAGTCAGCCCACCATGAAAGAGCAGCTTGGCCCAGTTAGATTCTGTTATGTTCTGGAGAGCATCAGGTCAGGTGCTGGGCAGCATGAGAAGTCCAGCCACAGACCAGAACGAAGGCCGCGTCAGTGGGAGAGTAGCTAAGTTCCTGCTGACCAGGTCCTCAGGACTGCTCTGGACCCTCCCAGTCTCCACAGGACCCCTCTCTGAAACAAACATGAGTCTTTGGTCCCGAGAAGTGTATCTCTATCCTAAGAAAAACCAGTTGGACTTTGGGGTTTGCTGCAATTTCATTTTCCACTCAACTATGCTCTTACTCTGCAACCATGCTCACCAGGCAACTGCTTCATTATGTGACTTCCCATACCCATGCCCATGGGGAGGGAAAGTGTCAGGCAGGCCAAGGTTTCTATTCAGACAGTCCCTTCTTCTCAGAAAGCAAGCTGTTTATTTTATATTCTTTAGATCCAGACATTTCTTCTAACCAGGAGCCTAACCAAAACCTCAGAGCTTTTCAATTCTTCCTTATCATGTATCCAACATCTGTCTCTTCCTTTAGATCCCCAAGTCATTATGCTGAAGACACGGCCTCCCAGCTTCTTCTCCATCGCACAGACCACTGTTGCTCTGGGCATGGGATTCTTCCCGCTCCAGTACAATCTTAGATTTAGATTCTTTAGGGAACAGCAAAGAAGGCCAACCATGGGGCCTGTATTCAAGACTCTCTGGGAAATTACTTGAATGGCACCTTCCACCCCTACACCCCTACTGCTTCCCCCCAACATTCCCTCTAGTCTCCAATTACACAAAAGTCAAAGTCACTGAATGAGCACCACCTTCCCTCCTGTGCCTTTGTCACTCACTTCCTCTTCCTAAAATGCCTTACCATTAGTCATCTGCTGGAGTTCTTTAAGACATTCTTCAAATGATTTCTCCACCACGAAGACGCTCGCCTGATTTCTCTACTTGTAAGTAATTGCCCCTGTCCATAAACTACCCTGTAATTTCGTCTTTTTATCTGTAAGGTTTCCCATTTCCCTACCTCTGTCCCTATCAGAGGGGATCACGGTACAGACTTTCTGTTATCTGACTCTCAACACAGCTCTCTGCACACAATATTCATTCAATTCAGGAAATAATACATAATATATACAACAAATATACTATCACCACCAAGAAAAGCAAACTCTTCAACTTACCTATAAATTTTTAAAAAAGATTTTATTTGAGAGAGAGAGATCGAGAAAGAGCATGAGCAGGGAAGAGAGAGAGAAGCAGGCTCCCCACTGAGCAGTGAGCCTGATGTGAACCCTGGGAGCATGACCTAAGCCCAAAGCAGATTCTTTTTTTTTTTTTTTTAAGATTTTATTTATTTTTTTGACAGAGAGAGATCACAAGTAGGCAGAGAGGCAGGCAGAGAGAGAGAGAGGGGGAAGCAGGCTCCCTGCTGAGCAGAGAGCAGAGAGCCCAATGTGGGGCTCGATCCCAGGACGCTGGGATCATGACCTGAGCCGAAAGCAGAGGCCTTAACCCACTGAGCCACCCAGGCACCCCCCAAAGCAGATTCTTAACTGAATGAGCCACCCAGGCGCCCTGCCTATAAATTCTTTAGTGCTATTTAGAATGTGGCTGAATGGCTTAAAACATCTAACTATCCCACAGGTCAGCGTAACATGACCCAGAGTTGTAACTTACACTCACAGTGATGTCTATAAACCCTAAGAAATGGCTAAACTTGTTTTGTGCACTGTAAGGATTCTCATCCTGGGGTGATTTTGTATGCTGCTTCTTCCTTCCTCCCCCTAAACATTTAGCAATATCTGGAGAGAGTTTTGGCTATCACAACTGAAGCTGCAGTGGAAGGGAAGGTGGTTACTGGCACCTGCTGGGTAGCAGCTGAGGGTGGTGCTAAGCACCCTATCATGCACAGGACAGATCCCACTCTATCCTGGCCCCTTCAACAAAGACTTACTTGGCCCAAAATGTCAATAATGTCAAGGATGAGGAAATGTGATATATTTACTTTAAGGTAAGGCAGCAAATAACACAGCAGAAATGGTTCCACCAAAATTTTAGGTGCTTTTAAGATAAACCATGGCCTCAAAAAAAAAAAAAAAAAAAAAAAAGATAAACTATGGTCTCATCTAATTATTTGTATAAAAAAGTATCCACCCTCCAAAAAAAGTATTATTGCAGTCTAATCTTAATTTTGTACTTATTACTTTGGTTATTTCATATATATATATTTTATAACAAAAAATAAAGGGGATATATGACCCAATTATCTATATTTAATACAAAAAGTTACTCACCTTCAATACATCCCAATATGCCACATTATTATTGGTATCTTTGGTTAATATATGTCTCTTGTCATTAAGAATGTGACACTGAATAATACTCGCACCCCCTAAAGGAAAAAACCCACACAATTAGGAAAATAATTCCATTTAAATTCACCATATGGCAGTAATTACTCATTGGCATGTAACAAAAGAAATCATACAATCTACCACAAAGGAGAAGGAGAGTCAAAAGATACACATACAGTTTTACATATATATATGGCTGTTTAAGGTGAACCTAAGAAAAATTGTCTGGTTTTATTTTATTTTTTTTTAAAGATTTTATTTATTTATTTGTCAGAGAGAGCCAGATCACAAGTAGGCAGAGCAACAGGCAGAGAGAGAGGGAGAAGCAGGCTCCCTGCTGAGCAGAGAGCCTGATGCAGGGCTCAATCCCAGGACCCTGAGACCATGACCTGAGCCGAAGGCAGAGGCTTAACCCACTGAGCCACCCAGGTGCCCCCCAAACTGTCTGATTTTAAAAAACAGATTATAGATAAAAAAACTCCCTCCTTCGAGGGGCTTCCAGTGGAAAACTGTTAAGGGCAAACAGTTTTAACCACTGGGAAAAGTTCAAGTGATAACAGCAGATGTCTAGATCAGTCCCATCTCTAACTCTGCCTCCTGAATGCACATGTGATTCTTGAGGAATCAGCATGGACACAGAACTGTGATGAACACCTGTTCAGCGTTCTACTCCTCACTCGGGTGTTTCAAGTCAGAGGTGCCACTTCCAGCTGAAGCACAGAGAAGTCGGGGACCAGATCTGACTTGTGCCAAAAGATAACATTCAACCCTCTATATTTTACAAAGTGGTTCTTAGCCCGCCACAGACCACAACTATTCTGATGCTGGGCAAAAAGTTTACCTCAAGAAGTCTGCTTTTTAAAGTCACTAGCATTTAAAGAATATTTTTCTTCTATTAAAAATAAACCAATACACTGTATCTTCTATTGACATCAGAATTACACTGAAAGGAAGGTTGCCTCCTTTATTTTTGTCAATCTCTTAATAACTATAATTAGCCTCGGTAAAAGATATAATACCTTCCACCTTCCTTACTCACCTTTAATAACCTGGTCAGGCTGCGTACAAAGTGGTGTTATAGGATTTGTACAGTCATTGTCATAATCTCCAGAGGCTCTAAAATTATGAATTCCCTTCAAGGTCTAAAGGAACAAAATTCATTTTTTAATCATTTTATGCTTTCTAAGCTTTGCCAATCTGTTAAAAGTGGCAAGAAAAACAAAGGACAAATGAGAAAAACCAAAACAGTAACATCAACCAAAAAATACTTAATCATAAAGTGTAATTATCTACCACAACTTCAAGAAACAAACCAAGGATTAAGATGGGAATATTAATACTATCTTTTTGGAAGGAAAAGTAGGCATTCTTCCAGGTAAAGTTATATTGATCTCACACTGGGACAATGAAATTTAGACAAGATATATAACATTTTTTACAAGTACTGAGAAAGCTGAGAAAGGCCACTTGATTGGTGTATAAACAGAAACAAATGGGAACATATAGTCTCTCTTTTGTTATCCATATATAGTTGAGTAAGCAAGAAAACTTAAGTCTTCTTTAATGAATATTTAAGAATTAAAAGCACTTTAAATAATGACTTCTTTGGTTATCCTCTATTTCTATCCCTGCTCTTCATGCTATGAGGAAAAAAGGAATGAATTTGAAAGCACAATTTTTCTATTTTCTCTTACATTTGGAAGAACAGAAACCTAACAGTGTCCCTGCCATGTTGGTATGGTATTCCCTGCTATCCAAAAGTTAAGCACTTGTATGAAGTCTTTTATAAGCCAAGACAGTGTAAAGACAAAGAAGCAATCACCATTTTATAAAAGCAAAAATTCTCTTCTGATTTCTTCTGGTTAGAGACAATGGGTAATCATAATGGTGGGAAGCGAACTTTCAGATAGTGGGGAAAACCTGAACCTGGGCTGCCTGTTTTCAAAGGCACTTTTGTGAGCTCAGATGTTGTACTAACATTTACTGGTTTTATCAGGCAACAGTGCCTACTCTAGGCACACCAAATGTCTATCTTGGCTCCTGACAAAGAAGTCAGAAGCTTCATTTGGACTGTTATCTTAATTTTAGTACAATCCTTCAGAGCACTCACAGAGGCTTTCAGATTTTTGCACTGTTCAAAAGCATGTCGAGAGTCAGGTTCATCTTGAGCATTTACTACTGGTATCTGGCAGGTCTGCGATAACAAACCACATGTTTACAAACCTCTGTCAGGGATACAGCGGTTCCCTTACCCATTTATTTACTGTAGACTTAGTCGTGGCAACCCAGATTGCGGGAGGGGGATCAGCTGATCTATCAAGCTCCATCTGAAAACAAAGCACAAAAACACCACTCTGTGGAATGCAGACTCTCCGGAGCTGCCGGGACTAGCTACCTATTATTAAACATCAACTCCTTCATTCCATGTTTGTATGCTGACTGTATGCTGACTACACCTTGGCAGGCGGTAAAAGCTAGGGTTGCACAGAATAATGAGGGAGTGTCTCTGCTAAAGGAAAAATGGCCTTTACAAATATAATAGGGGTGACTTTTCACCAAAAACAGTGGCTGAAAGTTTCAGCATAATTTTAAATTAAATAATTAGGGGATCCAAATAGGTACTGTCAAAGGGTGACTTACCATAATTTTGTTTTTGTTACTCTTGTATTTTGTATTTTTTTTTTTTTTTAGTAACAAGGAAGTAGGTCTCCTTTTCTCTTTGAAAATGTTTGTAGCAAAAAAAATCCCAACATAGCAAAAGTGACAAGTACCCACATAATTCACCTCCCTCACCTAAGAATAGTATATCTCTGTACTGTGTACCTTCTGTATTTTTAAAATAGAACACACAGAAATATGTCCCTACACCCATGCATATAGACAGCATGCACATGAAATCACTCTATGGTCAGTCATCCACTATTCTTCTTGTGCCAGGAATTGAAGGTTGGGAGTAGTGGGATAGGTAGACTCCTAGCAAGTAGGAATCCTCTTTATTTCAAAGTGATATTTCTTCTAACACACAGTTATGGCACCACTAAGTTTTTGCACCTTTTTCTCCACAGCCAAGAGATCCTGGCAGCTGCAGGACTCACATGCAGTGTCTCTTCTCCCTGTTGTTGGCCCCAGCAGCCTGCTTCCTGCACAGGCTCTTGATTTCAGCATCAACTCCCCTGCTTCCCTAGATTACTGGTTTTGTCCTCCAGGGGCGACACCTATGTTGAAGAGCTATACTCGGCCAGGATGTGTGCGCTCCTAGGCCACAAGCACCGCCTCAATGGTCTCATTCGATCTCTATTCCTTTTTTCAGCCCTTCCTTTTATACTGTGGTCTGAGTTTCAGGGGTCTTTCAGTTCCATGGGTATCCGCAGTTCTGTTTCTTGCTTTTCTTGTTTTTGGATGACTTCTGTGAGAAGGAAGTAGTGCTGTCCTTACACCTCCATTTTAAATCTGGAAATCTCTTTACTATGGTTTTAACGTGTAGTTCTGAGATTATCAGGGAAACTGAGCAACTTGTCATACGATGACAAGACCATTTTGCAGTCCAGGCATCACTTTCAGCAGGTGTCAATGTGGACGGCTTCTGGAGTACCCTTTCACCCTGACTGATTGGCAATCAGGACTACTTTGAGGCAGTCACGGTTTGAAGTATGAACTGGCTTGTTCTCTCTTCTGGAGCAACTCTTCCACATCCTCCTTCTTGGGCAGTGGACATACTTGTGCTTTCCTATTATCTGCTCATAGATACCTGAACTTGTCACATCCCTCCACTAAGGACAGGTTAGGAAGGCCAACTGAGCTCAGGAGCAATGTGGGCCAATCGCACTAGGATTCGCCAGTGGGACAGCTACATGTCACTGAGGTACAGAAGAAGTCACAATTTCTTCTGTAAGTGACTAACGAAAATTAAAATACTTGTTTTTACAAATCCACAGCTGATTCATGTTTTCATACAGATTTTGCCAGATTGCTAGTACATGTAACAATCTTAACCACTCAACTAAAATATGGGATATACCTTGAGAACTGGTGCTTTTTCTTCACAAATTAGTAGCCGAATGTCAGGGTTTCTTAGGTCTGTACAGTAAATTTTTCTGTCCCTTCCTCCAGAATACACATGTGTGAAGGCATCATTGACTTGCAGAGCCCAAACACCTTCATCATGGACTCGATACGTTGCTATACATCTCTGCTGGCCAAGGGACCAAAGGCGAATGGTCCCATCAGAACTGCCGGAAAGGCACTGAAAACGAAGAAAGTTGAAGTTAGAATAAGTTCCAACCAGAAAAGTTCCTGCTTTGCTGTGCTCTGCAGTTGGTGCCTCTCTTGACTCTATAGTGTCAAACACCCACATCTAACAACCCGTATTTCTGCCTCTGATGAAGACCTCTGATAAGCATGCACCACAGGCTGAAATGACCAAAGGCAACAGTGCATGCTAAAGCAGAGGAAACTTTTTGAGCAAAACTGCCTCTGTCCTCTCCTACCTGGCCACATGCAGAATCAGCATCCCCAGGGAACTTTTTAAAAATGCAGATACCTGGTCTGATTCCAAAGCTAATGAGGCAGATTCTAAACCTGATGAAGCAAAAACTCTGGCAGGGTCTATCAATATGTGTTTTGATAGCTTTCCAGGTCATTCTGGTACACTAAGGTTGACAACCTTTGCACTACGCTAAAAGGCCTTTTGGAGCCCTAGGTCACACTTCTGTCTCACCTCTCCCTCATGGCAATGGATTCCTAATGGCCTGCCAGGTCTCTGATATTCCATTAATAAGAATCATTAATTCCATTAATAAGGTCTCTTGACATTCCATTAATAAGAGTCACTAATTCCATTAATAAGAAGCAAAATCTAGTTTCAGGCTTATCACTCACTCTTTGTGATCTTGCATACTTCCCATCTGAGCCTCAAGTTCAACATTAATATAAAATATGGACCTTCAGCATTCAGAGTTAACAACAGCAATTCTGACACTTTCTGAAGGCTCAGGAGCATCAACTACATAGAAGATGCTGGCACATAAAGTAGGGCTGAGCACACTGTGACTCTGATAGAAAGAGGCTGAACTGGCCACACCACATTCATATTTCGCATGCCTGGGGTTCACTATCAGTTACTGTGGTGATTTGCAAAAGAGAATAAAAACTTGCTTCTTTGGGGGAAAAAAATGGTGTCAAGAAAAAGCAACTGCTGGTGCTGGTGTAAGAAATTAAGAAGGCAAAGAGCTTCAAAGAAGAAAAGATAGTTGTGGGCTTAGAGACTTAAAAAGTGTCTGAATAGATGAGGACTTCAAGAATATTAGGATTTATTGGCGTGCCCTGTGACAGGAAGGGGCCTTTAGAACTCTGGACATGTTTAATTATATGAACACCCACTAGGAAGCTCCCCCATAAACTGCCAGGGGCATCAGTGGTTTAATTCCTTACTCCAATTGGTTGACAAGGCAACCAAGAGCCTAACCAACAAGGAAACTGTCTGGAGGAAGTTACAAGCAGACCTCTGACATACCTGTGGGAGGACCCATGCAATCTGATGGAGAGAGGCCAAGGAGGGGCTCCCCCATCCAAGAAGAACTGCTACTCTGAGGTGGCAAAGCTGTTAGTGTAGCTTTATTTATTTTTAAAAATTTATTTATATATTTATTTGACAGAAAGACAGTGAGAGGAAACACAAGCAGGTGTAGTAGGAGAGGAAGAAGCAGGCTTCTTGCCAAGTAGGGAGCCTGATGCTGGGCTAGATGTAGGGTGTGATGCAGGACTGGATGCAGGGCTCGACCCCAGGACTTTGGGATCATGACCTGAACCAAAGGCAGATCCTTAAAAATTGCACCACCCAGATGCCCTTGTTGGTGTAGCTTTAATCACTCAGATCTAGGCTATGTATCTCCAGAGAGTAAGGTCTGACAACTTTAGGATAAGGAAAGCTAAGTCCTAGTAGCCCAGGCAACTTGTAGTAGGGAAGAGGTAAATCCCAAACCTAAACGTACAGCTAAAAGCAGATGAGGGAACAGAGCTGTATCAACTCTGATACTGAACACAAAATAATCTCTGATGGCAACTGTAATCTAAGACCACTAAAAAGTAGGCCCCCTAAGGAGACAACAATTACTTTTAAAGTACAATGCTTGAGGCGCCTGGGTGGCTCAGTCGTTAACCATCTGCCTTCAGCTCAGGTCATGATTCCAGGGTCCTGGGACTGAGCCCCACATCAGGCTCTCTGCTCAGCAGGGAGCCCACTTCTCCCTCTCCCACTCCCCCTGCTTGTGTTTTCTCTCTCACTGTCTCTTTCTCTGTCAAATAAATAAATAAAATTAAAAAAAATAAAAGTACAATGCTGGCCAACTTCTTTGCAGCATTTGGTAGTATAGTTGAAGGATATGCCTATTTTATAGGAATTCTAGTGCCTGCTACCTTGTAGGAGCTAGAGTAATCATCATACATTTCCCACAACCTCCACTCTTTCACTGGATAAATGTGAAGACCCTGTCACTAGAAAGTAATTCTTGGGACTAGGACAGAAGGACCTGAATGGTTCTACTACATTAGACCTAGGGGCAGAGTCTACAGCCCTGATCAGGTTTTTGTGCTTTTACCAACAGAAACGAGGGGGAACCAGTATACTGAGGCCAGGCTGCTGCTGACCAACACAAGTGTTTCTGGAATGCATATGCAATTGTAACTGTCAACAGTCAGCAACAAAGTGCATAAGGTAAGCTGGGGGAAGGAGTGGCTTGACGCTTAAACACCCCTAGACTTTAAGCCAGGTTTGGCAAAACTTCAATGATAGGAAAACCTATCATTGAACCTATCAAGAACCTATCATTCTTCTGTGAGGGACACAGAAGAATGCCACTGACTCAAACCAAGACAGAAGACTGTCCCAGTTTCTTAAGCAACTGCCTTAGCAAGTACAAGGGCTGAAATGTCAGGTGGCTCAGCCCAATAATATTGGCACTATTCAAAACAACTATAGTGGCGACAGTCCTCAAATAGTAAGATTTGCTAAATAAACAACAGAACAAATGGGGATGTCGATGGGATTCACTGGCCTATTATGCATATCTTATCACAAGTTCTCGACTCCTGATGCCACCAGAGATCCTTCATTAGAAACTTGCAGGGCAACTCTGTGGGATGCAGTACGTGCTCTTGTCCTGCAACTATCTATCTCTCTCATATATTACAAGAGTTTGAGAATCAGTAGTCAAAGGATTCTTTCTTCTCCTTTGACTTGAACAAGTAGTTGTTATTGCTATTTTGTTGATCAATTCCCTAAGTGTGATGTGTAGTTGGTGGTTAAGTTTATATTTCACCTCTACTGCCAAGAAGGAAAATGGATGGAGGAGGAACTCAAGGAGGCTGGTATCTGCATAATTATGTGCTCTACCACTCAAGGGCAGCATTTCCAATGGTCTGCTTACAGTAAGTGGAGCTTACTTCACATGAAGTGCATCTGTAACCATACGTGCTACCTAAAAAGCACATTCATGACTATATAGATAGGAAACAAGGCAAGGAGTATAGCAGCAGGAGGAGCTTTAGAAAGTCTGCCGAGCCCATTAGCCTCCTACTGAAAACCATCTTGCCCACAGTCCCATTTCAGTCCCATGAAGACCACAAGACACAGTCAAACCCTGAACGAACCTCACAGAACAAGGCAGGGGCAGCCATCTCAGGTGTAGCCCAACAGCTACACTGCAAACAGTGAGGAGCTGACCCATCTGGGCTTCTTAGATTCTTTTTTTTTTTTTTTTTTAAAGATTTATTTATTTATTTATTTGACAGAGAGAGAGAGAGATCACAAGTAGGCAGAGAGGCAGGCAGAGAGAGAGAGAGGAGGAAGCAGGCTCCCTGACGAGCAGAGAGCCCAATGCGGGACTTGATCCCAGAACCCTGAGATCATGACCCGAGCCGAAGGCAGTGGCTTAACCCACTGAGCCACCAGGTGCCCCGGCTTCTTAGATTCTTAAGAAAATGGGGCTGGAAAGGAACTCAACAATGCTAGAAAATGCCATGGCCTATAGACAAGAATATATTTACTATTTGTAATCTTCTCACAACCATACAAACAAATGTTATGGTCCCTACTTTGCAGATGAGTAAACTAAGGACAAGTAACATGAAATTTTCTCCTCTAGGCCACACCAAAAAGTACATTAACATCTAGATCCTTCTGCATCTCCAAAGACCTCCATGGGCACCTTCAAGCCTATCTTTGCCTGGTTCTGAAGATGAGTTCCTGGTTTGGGCTAGTTTTCCAAACCTCTCTCTCACCTCTGGAGACAAAGGTTTCTCTAGTCCATGTGTGAGGCAGCTCCTATGATGTAATTTCCACAAAAGTGATGGCACCTCTCATCATGCCACCTCCCTACTCTCCCTTTCCTAATCTGCTCACAATCAATCCCAGTTAGCTCTGGGCTTCTCCCTGGCCCATGAGAAAAAATGGCTGGGGGAGGCAGAGGTATAGGGTAGTGTTAGGTCTTAACTGAAAATGGTGCTCAGTTTTTGTTTTTATCATCTACATCGATGAAAGATCATTTTCCCACTGCTACAGAACAAACAGAATTACACACCTAACAAAATACTAGAGTATCAGTACATATTCAAAAATTACCAAGATGTTTTCCTTTGAAGTGCTGACTCTTAAGTATTACGACAGGTGACTAAACTTATACACTGTATCTACAGTCAAATGACAGGATTTGCCCAAAGTCAGACCCACCATCAGCAAATCTTTCCTTAATTCACTAGCACAAAGCATTCAATACCAAAACTTCCTTTTGCTTTATACAAAGTAACATTTTAAATTGTTTTGTCCTTTATACATCATAACTGCATATACTTGTTGATGTAAGTATTATTCTGAGGGAATTTTTTTTTTTAAGATTTTATTTATTTGACAGAGAGAGATCACAAGTACACAGAGAGGCAGGCAGAGAGAGAGAGGGAAGCAGGCTCTCTGCTGAGCAGAGAGCCGGATGTGGGACTCGATCCCAGGACCCTGAGATCATGATCTGAGCCAAAGGCAGCGGCTTAACCCACTGAGCCACCCAGGCGCCCCCGGGAGAACTTTTTGTTTGGCCTTTATTTAGAAGTGATGCAAACAGAGTAATTTCAAAATGTGGATTACTATTATATACAATTGATTATTTTAAGGTTTTAAAAGTATACCACAGTTCTCTCGCCCCCGGGAGAACTTTTTGTTTGGCCTTTATTTAGAAGTGATGCAAACAGGGCGCCTGGGTGGCTCAGTGGGTTAAGCCGCTGCCTTCGGCTCAGGTCATGATCTCAGGGTCCTGGGATCGAGTCCCGCATCGGGCTGTCTGCTCAGCGGGGAGCCTGCTTCCTCCTCTCTCTCTGCCTGCCTCTCTATCTGCTTGTGATCTCTCTCTGTCAAATAAATAAATAAAATCTTTAAAAAAAAAAAAAAAAAAAAAAAAGAAGTGATGCAAACAGAGTAATTTCAAAATGTGGATTACTATTATATACAATTGAGTATTTTAAGGTTTTAAAAGTTTATGTGTGGCTTTGGGTTGAGATCAACCTAGGCAAGAAAGTGGGACATTTCTGGTGCCCGGAATTCTGGACAAAGTCCTTAGGTAAACGTGTATGTACGTACCTGTGTGCCATCTCTGTTCAACAGCAATGCTTTGACATTGTCGGTGTGTCCTTTCAGCTTCATTAGTTTTGCACACGTTCTTGGATCCCATACCCTTAAAACCTGTGTATTTGAACAAAATATCATACAACCTGTGTATATCCATGAACAAATTTCAATGATAAATGATTTAGAAGTCAAATGACAACCTTTACATTCTGAGAAGGAAATATTGGTCTCCAAAGACACTGGCTGAGGCCCCGTCTTCTCAAGTAGGAGGAAGCTTTTCTAATGTCAAAACACAAATAGGCCTCCCTCACTCATCCACCCTGCCCCCATCACCACACACGACAGTAATTATATAGTTACATTCTTGTTTGTTCAAATAAAACCCTTCCTTTAGCACCCACCAGGCAAAACCATGGTCTATATATTTAGTAATTACACAGATCAAATTATTTTGGTGTCTTTGTTTTCCAGTGTTAAAATATACCCGGTTAAGCTCCCCCTTACCTTCTCAGTGGACCCTGACACAATGATTGTTCCCAGTTGATTCATTGCCAGGCTATAAATGGAATCTTTGTTCCCACTTAAAGAAGAAGCTATTAGGGATAAACGAAGCAAATGTTAACAAAATCATCAGCTGTTCGGCAGCTAGTCAGCAAAAATTTTAAGTTTAATTATTTGGTTTAGAAAATCTTAAATCTTAACTGAGGGTTACTGGAGGGGTTACTGGAGGATGGGGTGGTTGGGCGATGGACGTCGGGAAGAATATGTGCTATGGTGAGAAAATAAATAATAAAAAAAAAAGAAAATCTTATCTTTGCGAGTGCTCTAAGGAAAAGAAATCTAGCTATGATGGAGGTCATTCTAAACAAGACTTTTATCAAAATTTACATCATTTCTAGATTTGAGTATGGTGCTCAATAATTATTTGCCAAACTAAATTGCACTGCTATTTAAAAACTATCGACGTAAGTATTTTATTTATTTAAGTATCTATGTATTTTCATAGATACACATATGCTGATAAATATGAAAAAAATATGTCCAAACTCATAATTTTCAAGGAAACACAAATCAAAACAAAAAACATTATTTTCACCTACCAATTTAGATTTTCAATGAGCTAACAGTTCTCAAAAATAGTACAATGGTACTCTCATACATTAGTTGTGGGGTAAGTACAACTTGTTTGGTACAACTCTTGGAAGGACATTAGGCAATGTGTAGCAAGAATCATGCTCACAGTCTTTGATTCAGATCTAAGTTTTACTGAGGTGAAAAAAGTTGCATATAAATTGTCTATACAATTTGATCCTAATTTTCAATAAGAAGTAAATAAACATACTGAGGACTTAAGAGTGAAGTAGTTAATATAAGCACATATTTAGAAAATTAGTGTAGTAAGTATTCAATAAATGTTAGCTCTCAGATTTCTATCATAAATCAACCTGTGTGGTAATCTCTCTAAACAATTCTAAGCAAGATGTATCTACTGCAGAATCTGTTACTCCTGGTCTCTGACATTGGGACAATTCCGACTTCTTTTGCTTCGTTCCCTCTTGTCACTGTCTCTTTGAGGCAGACCCTCCATCTAGAGAAAACTAAATGATCTGTCATGACAGTCCCCAGCAGGGACCAGGTGCTGAATCACTACACTGATGCACTGGTGAAAAATCAAGGAGAACAAAGGGAGGGTAGTGTTTACAGTTTTGCATATTTCCTGGGGAAAAGGGCAGAACAATATTCAAGAAATTATAAACATCAGTCTCTTAACATGCCCTTCCTGGCACATCCTAGATTATCTTACAACTGTTTTAGCTATGTCAGTGTAAGAATTCCACAGCCACAACAAATTGGACCTATATGTAGGGATCTCGATAGCTCAGATCCTGAACACAGACTTTCCAGGCCAGGGTTAGCCAATAAGGTGCTCCTAAGTGTCCATTCTGCCACCTGGCCTAGAGGACTCTAGTAGGTTGAGCCAGCTGTGAGGATGAGTTTCAAATCTAGACTTGTTTGGGTCTGATCTGGTAATCTGAGATCTCTTCTTAGCTGATGAGAAACCCATGCTATTATTAACCAGCTCTGGGGGCGCCTGGGTGGCTCAGTGGGTTAAGCCACTGCCTTTGGCTCAGGTCATGATCTCAAGGTCCTGGGATCGAGTCCCACGTCGGGCTCTCTGCTCAGCGGGGAGCCTGCTTCCTCCTCTCTCTCTCTGCCTACTTGTGATCTCTCTGTCAAATGAATAAATAAAATCTTTAAAAAAAAAAAAAAAACAGCTCTGAATGTCTGTGAATTGCCTCCGGAGGCACCCAACCCCTCTGAACTCTTCTGAAATCGGCTGGAATGTGTAGAGTGGCTCTGAAAGGGTCCCCTAAAATCGGTACTGGAGGCCTGTTCTTCACCTTAGCCATCAACTCCATCAACTCAAGGGCTCAAAAGACAGAGTGATACTTCTAAGAGTCAGAAACTGCCTACTTTGTCAAGTAATCACCACCTCTATCAACAGTATCTGCTGAGACTGCAGCTTTGGGTCAGGCAATGCTGTGCGAGGTACAAAGTGACGATAAGACAGATTCCTTTGCCCTGCAGGAACCTACACTTTACCTAGGGAGCCAGGACATGCACTTGTAACAAAAATAACCAGGTTACACCTGAAGAAGTTACCATTTTTAGACTGTAGTGAGGAATTAGCTTGTTGTTGTTCAAACATACTCTTGGGGGTTAGAACACTGTAGGTAGAAGTATTCTCAAAATATGAACCACTGTCTCGATGCAAACCTATCAAAGACGTTTCATAAACCATTCTTTATGTCAACTTGAATTCAAGAAATTTTTTTCAAACACCTTACTTGTGACAGTGTTATTTGAGGCAGTCAGTGCTGTTAAAGTATTCACATCCCAAAGGAATATTTGTCTGTCCAACCCAGCCGAAGCTACCAGTTCTTTATCCTTGGCATATGCTAAGGCCTTTACATAATCCTGTAACAGAACACACATACAATGATCTACTAGATCAGTAAGGAAAGGAGCCACATAAAGTAGTGAGATCTCAGTATTATACGAGAGACACTGAAAATTACATTTGTTGTTTTACCTTATGTGTCCTTAGTGTTGACATGCAAAATCCCTTATGTGCATTCCACACTTTCACTGTCGTATCAGAAGAAGCAGATATTACTAGAAGAGGCAAAGAATAAACAAACCTGAGTAGTAAGACTTTTCACCATTTTAAAGACTTAAAATAATGCAACATACTTGGAAACCAATGTACACACACACACACCAAAAAGCTCCTCCTAGAACCTACTGTATTTTGTCTCAAATATTTACTTATTTATTTATTAAGATTTTGTTTTTATTTGAGAGAGACAGAGAGCACGAACAGGGGGAGGGACAGAGGGAGAAGCAGACTTTCTGCTGAGCGGGGATCCTGACACGGGGCTTAATCCCAGGACCCTGGGATCATGACCTGAGCTGACGGCAGATGCTTAACCACCCAGTCCCCCTCAAATATTTTTTAAATGAGGCAGGGAAACCTTTTTTTAATGTTCCACTTGAAGGAGCAACTAATCTGATTGAGAAAAATTTCTCTAACACAGACTGCAAAACCAAGAAATGGATTGTACCATAACATGAACAAAAGACACATTAATAAGGCTAAAAGAATACATATTGCTATCAGTCTATTTATATATAATCCAAATGCAGGAAAAATTAATCTACAGTGCTCAGAAGACAGGAAAGCAGTTAGCTTTGGGCATAAGGGAGTGATTAAAAGGACAGTCCAAGGGAGCTTCTGGTAATCTGTATGTAGACATGGGTGTTCACCCATAAACTTACGAAGCTGGGTTCTCAAGGTGTGTGTGCTTTTCTGTATATATGTCAAATTTCAATTAAAAAGTACAAAAAAAATGAAAAGCATATCAAATTGAATAAAAAACTTCTAGAAGCCCAATAATCTGAAGAAGTACTTACATGTTTTCCCATTACAACAAAGTACAATGTCGTTTACCCAATCAGTATGGTGTTCCATAGATGCTATATATGGATCTTGCTAAAATTAAAAGAAAAATTGTTAAGAAAATCATTAGTTTACTTTAGAGGATGAAATATATTACAATTTATATGTATGTTTACTTTCTTCAATTAATGTGACACATTGCTCTCAGGTCTTAAAACTGACAAGTGAATTCAGAGTAGAATGAATGAATGAATTTACTTAAGAGAGAGAATGCACACTGAGCTGAGCAGATGGGGAAGGGCAGAGAGAGAGTCTTAAGCAGGCTCCATTGCATAGTGCAGAGCCCAGTGCAGGGCTTGATCTCACAACCCTGAGATCATGATCTGAGCCCAAATCAAACAGTCCCCATGTTTAACTGACTAAGCCACTCAGGTGCCCTCAGGGTAGAATTTCATCAAACATTTGGTGCTTCCATGTAACAGACGTAAACTGAGGTTTTGTTTCAGAAATTTCATTACTGAAGAAAGCCTAGGTTTCTAAAACAAATGCTTGATTCTTACGCCTTAAGTTAGCAAAAACAACAAGATCTGGGTGAGACACTGCATATGACACAGAGTGCTGCAGGCAGGGGTTTCCTAGGAAGGATAGCATGTGAGCAGATCTTCAGGCTGGAGGGATTTGGATTGGGGGTGGCAATGGCTCAGAGCAGACCCAGAAACGATCAGGCGGCCGACAAGAATATTGAGAAGCCCAGCCTGACTGTAGAGGGAGATGAATATTTTCGCTCTTAAACTCCTACGAAGGTTTTTACCTTCCGAATTAAATGTTTTCCTCATGATATCTATAGCAGTTCAGAGAAGAACCAGAAGCCCAAAGTTAAAGGAGTATTACCTGTGCCACTGTTTCAATTCAGTAACTTGAGATTCTTCCATTCTTCTCTCTTGGCTTAAATACCAGGAGAGGCCTTTTAAAGCATTTAGTTACATCCTATACCAAACACAGGCAAGTTCAAGACTCTTCAAGGGTGAAAAGAACAGCTCTCTACAGATTTATTTGAGAAATGATGCTACATAGGCTTATCATGAAATGAAGACTGGAAAAAAGATTTCTAAGGGCAGGACAGGTAGCTTGCTAGATTCTCTGAGGCTTAAGTTCTTGCGACTATTTTCCTTAATGTATTTGAAATACTATCAATTTCCAGGAAAGTGATATTCCAATTCAAACATGAGTTCGAACAAGTATTTCAAAGCCACAGTATTCTTAGTTTCTTTCTTTTTTTTTTTTTAATTTTTTATTTTTTTATAAACATGTATTTTTATAATACAGGTCTGTGAATCGCCAGGGGTACAGGTACAGGTCTGTGAATCGCCAGGTTTACACACATCACAGGTACAGGGGTACAGGTCTGTGAATCGCCAGGTTTACACACATCACAGCACTCACCAAAGCACATACCCTCCC
>NC_081558.1:61442502-61467904 GCF_022355385.1 Mustela nigripes
AAAGCCTTGAGTTCTGTGCTTTGCTTTCTCCTCCTCTGGAATTCTGCTGCTCTCCTTGGTATTGAAACCACACTTCTTCATAGGTGAACTTGGTCTTGGCTGGATTTCTTGTTTGATCTTCTGGGGGAGGGGCCTGGTGTAGTGATTCTCAAGTGTCTTTGCCCCAGGCGAAATTGTACCGCCCTTACCAGGGGCCGGGCTGAGTATTCTGCTAGGGTTTGCTTTCAGGAGCTTTTGTTCCCTGAGCGCTTTCCGTAGAGTTCCGGAGGATGGGAATACAAATGGCAGCCTCCTGGTCTCTGGCCCGGAGGAGCCGAGAGCCCGGGGCCCCACTCCTCAGTGCACCCTCAGAGAACAGCGCCCAGTTACTCCCGTCTGCCTGATCTCCGGCCGCGCTCCGAGCTCTCCGAGCCTGCGACCGGTTCAAGGTAACACCGAGCTGCGAGCTTACTGTCGGCTCTGTCTCTGTAGCCGGCTTTCCAGTTCCAATTCGCGCAAGCTCTGCAACACTCAGACACCCCCGATCCTTCTGTGACCCTGCGGGACCTGAGGCCACGCTGACCCCGTGTGGGCTTCGCCCCGGTTTAGCCTCTGGAGCTATGTCCCTCAGCGGAACAGACTTTTAAAAGTCCTGATTTTGCTCCTCCGTTGCTCCGCCGCTTGCCGGGAGCCGGCCCCTCTCCCCGGGGTCTATCTTCCCGTCGCTTTGGATTCACTTCTCCGCCAGTCCTACCTTTCAGAAAGTGGTTGTTTTTCTGTTTCCAGAATTGCTGTTCTTCTTCTCTTCGATCTGCCGATGGATTTGCAGGTGTTTGCAATCTTTAGATAAGCTATCTAGCTGATCTCCGGCTAGCTGAAGTAGTCTCAGCCTGCTACTTCTCCGCCATCTTGACTCCTCCCCCGTATTCTTAATTTCTGATACTTGGCCACCACTATTTCCACTGGCTAAAAAATTTAAAGCCGACTTGACCGAAGTCCATCTGAAGAAACATTATCCAGCAACTGTGCGGAGTAATGGCTCTTTTTCAGACTGAACATCAGACGTCCACAGATTGTTAGAAAGACACAGGCTTTTAAAACTACAAGGTCAAGCACCAGGGTTCTGAAGTTAGACTGGGATCTAATTCTGTCACCTACCAGCTATTTAACCATGGGTTTCTCTGAGCCCGTCTTCTCATCCATGAAAATGAATCATACCAGCTGCCTTGAAGGGCTGTTGTGAGAAAACCACACTGGAGAGGAAAGGGCTCAGAGTATATCTGGTACATGCCTAGGAGCTCAGTAAATGCTCTTTCTCCTTCCCTGAATCTTCCTTCCTATTCATTCACAATACAGGCATTCAAAGAAAATATAAAAAGAGTGCCTTTCCATTTGACTGGGGATTAATTTTTTACATAGATTGAAGTCCTTTCCCTGTTTAAGAAATCTCTTGAAGAAGTTGACCATGTTGTCTTTGTATTTTTATATCAACCTTTTATTATCTAATAAGGCCCTAAGGATTTTTTTGGCATCCTAATCACTTTTTTTTTTTTTTTAAAGATTTTATTTATTTATTTGTCAGAGAGACAGCGAGCGAGAGCGAGCATAGGCAGACAGAGTGGAAGGCAGAGTCAGAGGGAGAAGCAGGCTCCCTGCGGAGCAAGGAGCCCGATGTGGGACTCGATCCCAGGACACTGGGATCATGACCTGAGCCGAAGGCAGCTGCTTAACCAACTGAGCCACCCAGGCGTCCCATCATCCTAATCACTTTTAAAGAAAGAAATCAAAAGTTCCAGATTAATTATAAATGTAAAAAAAGCATATCCAACTTTTTCTTTTTTTTTTTTAAAGCACTGTAAAGGGCTGCCAAGAACCTTTTGGGGAACATACTTAAAACCGGAAAATAAATTGCTCAAAGTAATCCTCCTACCAAACCAATCTTTGTTGCTTTGTACCAGAGAGCTCTTATCACATACCTAGTTTACAGGGTCCCCACTTTAGCTAAAGCAGTTTTGAATATTCCTCTAGGGGTGTTTTCTCAGAGGCTTACAGAATTCTGGTTGCAGCGTACCAAAGTCACTGCTCAGAGATTAAATGTGAAACTGTGAAAGGTGCCATATCAGACAGACTGACGTTTACTGAGTACAGATTTAAAATGTAAAACGCACTCCCTGCCTTACCTTGTGCTGATTGACACTCCATATTCTTATGATTGAGTCTCGGCCGGCCGTGAAAAGTCTGTTCAGTGCTGGATCCAGCTGCAGGGCATTGACTCCATTTCTGTTGTACTTCTCCACTTCATCTCGAATAACATAGGATACCTGATAAATACGTCCAGATTTGCTTTTTATGAAGTCACCAGACATGCAATAATAAAACGCAGTCTACTAGTTGCCAATGTGAAATCCAAAATCCCATGTTTTCCAATAAAAAACTTATTTTTCAACCCTATAAAAATGTCATTTTATTCTGTAGAGACTGAAATACTGAGAAGTGGATAAGAATGACATTCATAATAGCCTAGTCCAGGACTAGTAGGTATAAACCTAACTTACTACAACTGCTTCCTAACCAGACTCCTCCCCACTCTTGGCTGTCTTGAATCCATTTTCCACAAAACAGCTGGGCCATTTTTTACTAATGTAAACTAGAATGTATCTTACCTCTGCTCTAAACCTCTTTAGCTACTTACTCTCAACTCAGGATTTGATCTGAACTCCTTGACTGGCCTCTTCTCCTGTCACTCATCTTTGCACCATTCTGGCACACTGTGCCTCCAGACCATCGCACTCACTGGTTCCTCTGTGTGGAAGCTCTTCCTCCCCACTCATTTGCAGTCTTTACATGTATTTAAATGATGCTTCCTCAAAAAGGCCTCAACCGACCTGCTACACAAAATGAAGTTTTGTGTTCCTGTAATATGCTAAACGTTTCCTTCAATGCGTTTTCCTCTACTTTGCTGTTGGTAACCTGTCTGCTCTGCTCCATGTGAAAACCTAAGAGAATCAACCAAAAGCAATTATAAGCAATAAAAAGGCAGCCCAAAGCAAAATGTTTCTTTTTTTCTTTTCTTTTTTTTTTTAAAGATTTTATTTATTCAATGGAGAGAGACAGAGATAGTGAGCAAGAAAGAACAAGCAGGGGAAGAGGGAGAGGGAGAAGATGACCCTCGGCTGAGCAGGGAGTCCAACTTGGGGCTCAATCCCAGGACCCTGGATCATGATGTGAGCCAAAGGGAGAAACTTAACCCACTGAGCCACCTAGGTGCCTGAAGGCAAATGTATCTAATCTAACAAAGTAACTAGTTAAGAAAAAACTTGGGGGGGGGGGATGATATGACTTAAAATGAGAACAAGAATAAGTACTAAAAAACATATTTTGTGAGGAAGATACATAATCAACAGCACAAGGTACAAAAAAGAACAATTTGAATAAAGGAGATGTGCCATATTATAGCACAAGAGATTCAAAATTAATAATTCTTTCCTAAATTTGTGAATTTAATCCAACTTTGGTTAGAATCCTACCAGATTTTCTAGAAGCCGACAAAACACATACAGTACACTGTCTAGAAAATACCCACTCATTTTTTAAAAACAAAAGGATAGTCTTTAAAGATCTTAAAAGGTAAAGCTATGAGAATTACAATGGAGTAAAAGGATTACTAGAATAAAACAAAATTTGGACACGTATTTTCCTATTGCAAATTCTTAATTTTGATATAAACGTAGTGTTTCAAATCAATGAAGGCACGAGAACCTCTTTAATAAATTGTCTAGGAGTATCTAGTGATTCCACTGGGAAAAGTTATATCCTTTCTCTAAATCTTAAACCAAAATGAAACTGCATATGAACTAAAGATCGAAATTTAACAATTTAATCATAAAAATACTTTAAAAAGACAGGCAAATAAGTACAATCTCTACATAGAGAAGGTTCTGCTGATATGACAAGAAATGGTAATCTTTTCAAAGAAAAAGACCAATGCTGCTCTGACCAACACAAGTCAAAACCTTCCATACATATACAACTGCTCAAGCAGCATTATTCACAACAGCCAAGAAGTGGAAACAACTCAGATGCCCACCAACTGATGAAAAGATAGACAAAATGTGGTATATCTGTGCAATGGAATCTTATTCAGCCAAAAAAGCAGTGAAGTACTGACAGAGGCTCAAACACTGACAGAATCTTAAAAACATCATGCTAAGTTAAAGAGACCAGTTACAAAAGGCCACCTATTTTAGGAGTCTATTTCCACGAAATGTCCAGAAAAGGTAAATCTACAGAAAGAGAAAGTGCACTAGTGGTTGCCAGGGACTTGGAGGACAGAAAATGGGGGTGAATACTAATGGATATAAGGTTTCTTTCTGGGGTGACAAAAGGCTCTGAATAAGGTGATCAATGTGCAACACTATGAATTTACAAAGGAACCCTGGATCCTATACTTCAACAGGGTGAGTTCACAAATTTTATCTCAATAATGCTGTTGTTATTTAGAGGGGAAAAACCAAAACCAAACCAAACTCTGAATGCCAAAAAAATAAGATGAGCAAGGTGAAAAGGCAAACATCTAACTGGGAAAATAATGAAATATATATGAAAGACAAACGTTTACTCTTGAGAACCTACAGAGTCCATACAAAACAATAAGAAGTCATCAAACTCTCTAACAGACAGAAGAATATAGATCATGAAGAGGATACTTTTTCAAAAGAAAAGAAAATGCCAACAAACACATAAATAAAGAACAAAAAGGGCCAGGGCTTTATGCACAAAAACTAAACTGTTGTTTTTGACCTAGTCTTTTGGGTACAAGTAACTGTAATAGATATTTACTCAAATCAGCTTAAATTAAAAAGAGCGAGAAAGAGAGGGTATTTAACATAAAGATACAAGGGCCCAAGGGCAGGAAATATGGTCATGACTATAAAAATATTTAAAAATATGACATTTTAAAAAATAAAATCATGACACTTCTCTGCTGCAATCTTCCAAAGGTTTTTCACTGCATTAAGAGTCCAAACTCCTCACATGCTTTGGATCCTGCATCTTCACACTCACTTCAAACTCATTCCCCTCGGCTTCTTTCATGAGAGTTACCCCAAACTCTGTTCTGTTCCTCAAACACATCAAGCCCACCCATACCAGGGCTTCAGTATGAACTGTTCCCTGTGCCAAGAACATCCCCCATCTCTATAAACCCCCAAGGAATACCCTCCCCCGGCTTTTATCTGGTCTGGCTCATCCTGGCCCTTCAGATCTTAGCAGAAAAGTCACCTCTTCTGAAAGGCATCCCCTGATCTCCTTCCTCCATCACTTACCCTATTTATTTCTTGCATGGTTCTTACCACTCTCTGTATTTCTCTTTTTTTGTTGTATCTTCTCCTTTAGAATAAAAGCTTCAAGAGGGTAAGGAACTTGTCAGCCTTGTGCCTTCTATCACTGTACCTCATTATAGTGTCTGGCACATAAAAGACACAATAAATATTGTTGCATGAATCAGACACTGGAAAGCCATCAGAACCAAGACAGCTTGTTCTCCCTTTCTGCCCTTCTTCAGTGCTTTCCTCTACTTTAATTTCAACTCCCTGTCATTGCAGCACCATGTTAGATATTAGAGCAAAGGCCCAGATCACCCCGCTTTACCCAGAAATCTCTCAGAAACACACATCCCCTCACTCTGGCCCAGGCTACCTGCCCTCTTTGTCCGCTGGCACAGCTGGCACCTTGGATGCTTTCCTTTACTGCTCTTCTAGGGTAGGCTGGGTTCAAGCCATTGTTTCCTGAGTTACAATGTCTCCTTTCTTCTGTCTTCACTCTCCAGTTTTGCTGAAGCCCATTCCCAGCACCTTAAGAAACTAACACAGTAAAAGCTGCATGGGAGGTGATTTTAGTCCTTACAAGCCTAAAAAGGTCTTTACCTCTACATTTGATTTGGCAGGGTGAAGAAGTCCATGTAGAAAAACCCCTCTTGCTTCTGGAAGCCCCGGCTCCAACTTCCAATCCAGCATGCAGCATTGTTACTGAATTCAATGGCATTCTGTTTCATTTCATTCTAAAGTGATCTCATTTTCATTGTTACCTGTACTGCCACCTGCCCACTCTCCTCACTCCTAAGTGTTTAGGATCTTCTCTATTTTTTTGCTGCTTTACTTATTTATTTTTTGGTCCTTTTATCAATTTTGCCATGCACTAAGAAAGCCCTTTCAATCTACAAGATTGTGGCACTTCAGCTCTCGAAAACTTTCTTGTATGATGTCACTAATAATCTGGTTTCTCTGCTCCTTCTCAAACCCCCATTGATCAGATGCTGGAACTTCCAAAATGATCCTACATCTTTTATGCATTCTATATTATGGATCTTTGTCCTTTTGTTTACTTTTGTAAGACTTCCTTTATTATTTTTTAACTGTTATGAATTTTTTTTAGTAAATTTTAGTATGATGGACAAAACAACAATAGTATCTTCAAAAAGGAAATAACTAGATAAATTATCCATTCTAAGTGGTCATCAAAGAATGAAAATGAGGGGTGCCTGGGTGGTTCAGTTGGCTGGACACCTGCCTTCGGCTCAGGTCATGATCCCAGTGTCCTGGGATCCACCACTATGTCGGGCTCCCTGCTCAGCCAGGGGCCTGCTTCTCCCTCTCCCTCTGCTGCAACCCCTGCTTGTGTCGTCTCTCATGTGCATGCTCTTTCAAATAAATAAAATCTTCAAAAAAAATTGAATTGTATATGCTGGTATATTCTAAGACATATCACATTAAGAACTTAGTTTGAGAGAGAGAGAGCGCACAAGGGTGGGGGGAGGGGCAGAGGGAAAGGAAGAGAGAGAATCCCAAGCAGGTTCTACACCCAACCTGGAGCCCAGTGAGGGGTCTGATCTCACAACCCTGAAATTATGACCTGAGCTGAAATCAAAAGCTGGACACTTACCCGACTGAGCCAACCTGGTGCCCCTAAAAACGTATTGTTAAAGAAAAAAAACTGGGGCACCTGGGGGCGCCTGGGTGGCTCAGTAGGTTAAAGCCTCTGCCTTAGGCTCAGGTTATGATCCCAGGGTCCTGGGATTGAGCCCCGCATTGGGCTCTCTGCTCAGTGGGGAGCCTGCTTCCCTCTTTTTCTCTCTGCCTGCCTCTCTGCCTCCTTGTGATCTCTGTCAGATAAATACATAAAATCTTTAAAAAAAAAATTGGGGCACCTGGGAGGTTCAGTCAGTTAAGTATCTGCCTTCCACTCAGGTCATAATCCCAGGGTCTTGGGATCAAGCCTCGCACTGGGATCCCTGCTTGGCAGGGGAGTCTGCTTTTCCCTCTTCCTCTGTGTCCTCTCTCACTCTCTCCCTCAAATAAGTAAATAAAATAAAATAAATGGCTGTAGATAAAAGAAAAACAGGATGCAGTTCTTTCAACAAATATTGATGAAGCATCCACCAGTGTCTAGGCTCAATTCTAAACACTGAGGATTTTGTGAGTGAGCATAGAAGGCTTCCTGGAGCTTTCAATCTTTTATTTATTTTTTAAGACATTTCTTTATTTGAGAGAGAGAGACAGAGAGACAGGGAGAGTGTGCACATGAGCAGGGTGGAGGAGCAGAAGGAGAGGGAGAAGCAGCCTCCTAATTAAGCTGGGAGCCTGACACGTGGCTTGATCCTAAGACCCTTTAGATCATGACCTCAGCTGAAGGCAGACCCTTAACCAACTGAGCCACCCAGGTAGCCCTGGAGCTTTCATTCTAGCGTGGAAAGAATATAAAAGAAGTCATAGCAAGTTAAGTGAAATCTGCTGCCACTCCCCACCTCCCCCAACCCCACCCCAAGATGTAGGTAAGCTTTGAAGGCAGAAGAGATGGAAGAAAAGGAAAAAGAAAAGCAGAAGGTGCTGGAGATGGTAGTAATGAATGAGTGAGCAAAGTCCTGGAAAAACCTTATTTAGACAGTCAAGGGTATAGGCAAATGCAGAGATGAAGAGTCATATCTGACCATTTAAAATTGCTTAAAAAGTGGGGGCATGGGGAAGAGCAGAGGGTACTTTAAGAGCTCTGCAAGGGATGGGAAGCCAGACCTTTGGTAGGAGCTATGCATTTTAGAAGAAACATGTAAAGGGACGAACAAGGAAAAGAATATGGTAGTGCCCCAGCAGCAATTATCCAGTTAGGTTACACTCTTAAGTATTTGTAACTGGCTTAGTAAGCACTGTTTGATTAATTTCTCCAACAATTATCTGGGACCCAAAATAAAGAAATCAGATAATGGGGACGATCCACTAAATTTCATGTGATCTGTCTCTGCATTTCAAGTTTAAATAGCCCTGAATTATTGGTAATATGCAGGAGGGTAGCGGCAATCAGGAGAAAAACTATCCTTGATTAATTTCATGATAATCAGATTAGTTTTCTGCTGCTGACATAATAAATTACCACAAATTTAGTGGCTTCAAACAACTCCCATTTATTATTTCACAATTCTGAAGGTCAGAAGTCCATACTGAGCTAGGGTGGGTCCTCTGCTCTCACAAGGCCAATATGGACAAGAGTTGACTGGTGGGTCTGTGTTCCTTCTCAGAGGCTCTAGGAGAGTTGGCCTCCAAGCTCATTCAAGCCGTATGTTTCCTTGCTGGCTGTTTAAGAGAAGTTGAAGGTCCTGTTTCCTTGCTGGCTGTCAGCCAGGGGTCCATCTTTGCTCCTATAGGCTGCATGCAGTCATTCTCCTACTTTCTTTGTGCCCTCTCCTACAGAGGGTCCCTTTAGTGACTCAAATCTCTCTGACTTCTGTGTCCACTGTGAGAATACACTCTGCATTTAAGAGTTCACATGATTAAATTGGGTCTACTGGGATAATCCAGGATAATCCCCCATTAAGGTCGGTAACCTTAATTACATCTGTGAAGTTCTTTTTATCATGCAATATAACATATTCACAACTTCCAAGGAATAGGCATGGGCATTTGCTGGGGGGCAGGGGGAATTCTGCCAATCACAGTGGCAATTTTCTATATGAAAACAAATATGCTATATCACGGAATAAGTACAAAATTCACAAACTTTTTAAGCAAACAAGGGATACTTCAAAGCATTTCAGGCTTGGGGTGCCTGGGTAGTTCAATCCGTTAAGCAGCTGCCTTGGGCTCAGTCATGATCCTAGAGTCGTAGGAGTGAGCCTGGGATCAAGCCCCCATTGGGCCCCCTGCTCAGCTGGGAGCCTGCTTCTCCCTCTCCCCCTGCCTGTCTGCCCCCCCCCCCCCCCGCTTATTTGCGTTCTCTCTCCGCCAAATAAATAAATAAACACCTTAAAAGACAAATAAAGCATTTCAGGCTCACAAAAGAAGACTTTGGGCTATTTCTCCAGCCTGCTCCACCCCCTACTCTCCAACAGTGTGCCCTGACTTACCCCTACTTGGATGTCTAACAGGCATCTTAATTGTGGCATTGTCCAAACCAACACTCCTCTCCAAACTAGCTTTTCCTGTAGTCTCTCTCACTGATGGGCATTAATGGCAACTCCGTTCTTTCAGTCACTCAGGCCAAAAACCTTGGCGCCAGCACTACTTCAGTTTGCCTCATCTCACATCCTGTCAGTGAGTCTAGTCTTCCAAAATGTAACTTCTTCTCACCACCCTTCATGGAGCACTATTATCTGGATTTCTTAAATAGTTACTGTCCCCCTGCTCTGCCCTTGCTCATCTTCATTTTGTTCTAAATACAGCAGCCAGGCTGGTCCTATTAAAACATGCATATATTGTATATATTCCTCTGCTCCAGGTTCACCAATTGCTTTCCATCTCATTCAAGAGCAAAAGCCAAAGCCCTTCCTATGACCTATAGGGCTCTAAAAGATCTGGCTCTCTGATTTCATCTCCTGCTCCTCTTTCCTCACTGACTCCATACTAGCCACAAAGGATTCATTAGCATTCCACAAATAAGCCAGGTACATTCCCAATCAGGACTTTTACATCTGATGTTCTCACTGGAATGTTCTTCCAGATGGCAATCATGGCAATCTCATTTCCTTCAGATCCTTACTCAAGAGTCAACTTCTCAGCAAATCCTTTTCTGGCCACCACACTTAAAATTTCACTTCCCCCTCCTGCTGCTGCTTATCACTAACCATTTTTTAACATTTAAAGCTTATTTTCATCCAACATTATATTACAAAAATTTCAAAGTTGAAAGAGTTACATGGAAATGTCTGTATACCCACATCTATTCTACAATTAACACTGTATTTGTTTATCTCATACCCATCCAACCACTTGATCTATTACTTTCAATGCCTTTCAAAATAAGTTGCACATCAATACCACTTCCCCCTAAATACTTCAACTTGGATATCATCATCTAAAGTTCATTATTTATTTGTGGCTTTTTTAAAAAACAGCTTTCTTTTAAGGTAAAATTTACATATAATGAAAAGTAGAAATCTTATGTGTATACAGATACTTCTAACAAATGTATGGATCTGTTTAATACAAACCCCTACCCAAGACATAAAGAACATTATTACCACCCTAAAATGTGTCCTCCTCTGCTTCCCAACCTCTATACCCCATTCCGAGGCAACCTAGATCTGACTTTTTTCAAAACAGATTAATTCTGTCTATTCTATAACATTCTATAAGTGGAATCACACAGTTTTTTAGTGTAAGGCTACTTCCAGGTATCAGGTTAAATCAGACTAAATCTGGCCAAGAAAAATTAGCCAGATAGCAGTAATTCCCACATCTGTTTTCCCTGTTCAATTCTGTGGCCCATTACTTCCTTCTTGTACCTAGTTTCAAGAGTGCCAATTTTCAAAACTATTCTAAAAAGCACTCTTGCAGATAAAAATAGGACATCTTCTAGCGTGACTTGTAGTCAGGGCGTGTTGGTAAAACTCCTCTAGGGGTTAGTAAAAAACTACCCATGGTCCTAATCCGGGCTAAAGCCTGTTTCTGTAAACAAACTTTTTATTGGAACACAGCCACATCTATTCATCTAGGTGTTGTCTATGGCTGCTTTCACATTATAATGGCAGAGTTGAGTAGTTATAATGCAGTAAAATGGCCTGCAAGGCCTAAAATACTTACCATCTGACCCCTTAGAGAAAAAGTTTACTGACCTCTGTTCCAATGGCTGTCACATTGTTATAATTTGTTCTACTACCCATCCTACATAAAAAGTAATTCATCTTGGACATACAGCTAATTTGTAAAGGTCTTTCCTTGAGAAGTCAGGATTTGGCATCACTTTACTTCCTTTAAAAAAAAAGTCTCAAAGATTAAACAACCAACCCAATACTGGGACTCAAAATCAAAAATAAAGACCCACACTGAGTTCTGAATAAATCTGGAATAACTAAATATTTGGCAGAGAAAAAAGGTAAGTACTGATAGAAGAAACCTTTGTTGGCTGCCTCTCCATGCATTCCCCATTTCTTCTCCTCAAGGCAAGCAAATCCTAGAAGAAAATTTACAGGAGCTACTTAAGAGACTGTAGCCTTGAACACTGTGTGAAAGGACAGAAGAACTGGGATGGGACAGCCCATTCCTGCCCCCTCACCCCCCTCCAATAGAGTGAAGGCTTAGAGCTGGGATTTGGGGAATGGAAAAGAACTCAGCAGCAGCGCAATGGTAAAGCTGACATTACAACATTTCTTAGGTTAGAGTCAAGATTTGCATGAAACCAGCATTACCTCTTGATATTTCATTTACCTGAGCCAACACATGTCTTTTATTATGTGAGCCTGGTTAAGTTGGATTTGGGGGTCATTTCCAAGGAAAAGAATCCTGTATGTATATACTTAAAACATCACTGGATACTAGGGCATGGTTGCTGCTCCTGAATAGGATGAGCACTGATAACCTCATTTCAAGAATTCTGAAGCAAATGAGGGAAGAGTCCATTGTGATGGAGAGAGAGAGAGAGGGAGAGGGAGGAAGTGGGAGAGTGAGAGAAAAAGAGTTTGAATCAACCAATAGACTCTAGTTGTCAGAAAATAATAACAGTAAGGGACCACCAGGGAATGAAAATACTTGCTTGGTACCTTGATTATCAGGAAAAAATCTGCATCATATATCTGAATTCATACATTTGACTGTCTGATCATGTTTCTGCCAATCACAAATCGACCCTCCCCCTCATACTCACCTTCAGGCTGCTTAGAAGTCGAAGATGGTAGGACATGTGTTCATTCTTCATTATGTCTATAATTAATAAGCAGTAATGTTTGGACCCCTCTCCACTGGTTATTTATCAGTATTATAAGTCTCAAGGGTTCTTTTTGGCCTACAACTTAATAATGAAGCTCAGGGCTACTGCCTCTTACTACAAGACAGCCAAGAAGCAAAAATCTTTAGGTAGGCATATACACTTTTTCCAAAATGGAGAGATTTTATTCATAAAAACAAAAATTTTGTAAAAAGCTCGAAAATATATATTAACATATATTTTAAAATAAAAGATATCCCATTTCCTGTCTTATCCATAATCACATAACCTAATACTAGAGATAATCACTGTTAATAGCCTTCCAGACGTTTAAAACACATTATTTCCTTTGTGGAAATGGGACTATGTTATGTTGACTTGCTTTTCTGACTTCTGGACATCTTTCCTTTTTAATAATATGGATCAAGCTTATCTTTTTAACAACTGCAAATTAATCCACTAGGTAAGTGTATTTATCTGCTAAGTGACTACTGATGGACATTGAGTTTTTTCACAATAACAGCATTCTTAAAATAAACACTCTTGCACAACTAGAGAAAGCTGTTTTTTTAAGAATTAAACTTTTTAAAAAATTAAACTATTTAAAATTTTAAAAATTAATTTTAATTAATTAATTAAAGAGCCAGAGAAACATGAGCCAGGGTAGGAGCACTGGGAGAGAGAGGGAGGGAGGGAGGGAGAGAGAGAGAGATAAAGAGGGAGGGAGAGAGAAAGAGAGAGAGAGAGAAAGAGGGAGGGAGAGAAGCAGATTCCCGGAGCCCCGAAGCAAGGCTCAATCCCAGGACCCTGGGATCCTGATCTGAGCAGACACTTAAACCAACTGAGCCACCCAGCCGCCCCTCATTTGCACTTTTGTAAGACAATTTTTTAGATTTGGAATTGCTGGGTCAATGGGAATGTTATTTAAAATTTTGCCAAACAGCAGGACACTGAACAACAAATACTATGATTTTGTTCAGAATTTAAAAATAATCAAGTAAATTGGGTACACATGCACAAAGAGATATAGAACACTGGTTTTCAACCTCCCACGAACATTTCAAAGTATCTAGTTAATTTTGGTTGTCAACACTGGAGGGATGCTAACATCTAGTAGACAGAAGCCAAGATAATGCAAACAACTTATAATGCATAGGACCGCCCCCCACCCCCAGTAAAGAATAAAGAATCATGCAGCCCAACATGCCAAAAGTGCTCAGAGAATAGTTTGAAAAACACTGCCAAAAACAAAAGTTCTCCCTCACAATGAGATACAATCTCTGTAGCTTCTCACATTGGTTCTATATCTTGGGGACAAATTCTGAAAGCAACTAACAAGATTCACTAAATCTTCTCTTCAGCAGGCTAATCTTCCTTCTTTTGAGCTCTTTATAGGAAATAGTTTCAGGTTACTTCACCAATCTGACTGCTAGACCTATCAAGAACAAGATAAATAAGTGCTGAACCCCAAACTGTAGTTTTGTATTATGACCGGCAAAGAATGAATTATCTCCCTCATTCAGCATGCGATGACTCACATTCAGCTTATTAAAAGACTCAATTTTTCCACACACATTGTGGCGAACTTTTATTTCTTCATCTTATACTTTTAAATGGCCTTTTACATTTAAATGCAAGAAACAGATGCCTGATTAACTCGCCTCACTACCCTAAGAAGTGTACCACTCTAGTGTCTAGAACACAATTAAGACAATTTTGAGTTACATTTTAGTCCACAGCACACATTTTCACCCACCTAGCTTGAATGCTGGGGTTACTTAAATCCTGTTACTGATGCACTTAAAAAATCACCTAACAAGGTAAGTTATTTTAGATTCTCATTAATTTCACTCAATTCAGAGACATCACTCAGAGACATCTAGTGAATACTCAGGTCATTGTAGTGAATCAATGAAACAAATAAAACAAGTAAGTGAACTGCCCAGAAGACAATGGCCTACAGCGACTGCTGGGGTTACCTTCCTAAAGGATCACTTTGTCCTATTTACCTATTAAACAATCGCTTTCAATCTGCAGAACTACATATAACGTAGTTCATAAAGAGATCTTGGGTATTACTTATGTCCCATACTGTCTCAATTTTTTGCACATCTTTAGGACTAAATTAAGTGCTCAGTAAACGTTTAATGAATAAGCGCAGAAACCGTCACTCCTATATACAATATACCTGTAGTCAAACACTTGCCATAGGGCCTTCTACTCCTTGTACAGCTGAAAATAATAGAGAGCGGTAACTCTTAATTGTACCCAAAATAAGAGTGCATTCACGAAGGCATAAAGAACACACGAAAGGGTCAGATAACTCTTTAACCCTGAATAATAAATCATTAGAAACGGGAAAAAAAAAAATTGAGGATGCACTATGAAGATGAAGAAATGAAGAAAAATGATAATTTCCCACTAACACCTGCACACTTCCACGTCGTTTCCACCTGAGCAGAAACAAAGCTTCCGCAAAAACAAAAACATAAAAAGGCAGAGGGCTCCCAAGTGCAGAATCCTCCCCAGAAACCCCTCAGGGTCATCTGCGCCCCGCTGCCCCGCCACGCCCCCGCACAGGCCTATTCCGCAGCCGCCCGCCGAGGAAGTGCCCGCAGGCCTCGGCTCAGACAGGATAGGGCAAAGCGTTTTGATGAAAAGCAAGGGAAGAGGGAGCCAGGTGGGTGGGAAACAAGCCCTTCCAGATCCAGCAAGCCCAAGCCTACGAGACAGCTAGAGTCTTACAGGGCTGAGCTCCAAACCGCGCACCCCAGAGTCCCGGGACTGGGCCAGGAGGGCCCAGTCAACCGCCCCCCGCCCCTTCCTCAAGCCGTTAGCGCCGCGGTCCCACCCCTCGCCGCCGGCCGCGCCCTGTCCCGCTCGCCCCAAGCCGCTACCCTGAACGACCGCGGCCCGAGGCATCTCCTTGCTGCAGGTGGGCTCGGGGCCGCAGGCCACACCCTGGAGGTCGAGGAGCGGGACTCCCATACCTGCACTTTCCTCCGCCCTGCCGTGTTCTGCCGGTGATGGGCCGCCATCTTGCATGTTGACACTCCTACGTCACTTCCGGAAGTGTCTCGGGCAGGGCGGATGTCCCGCCCCTTCCTCTTTAGCCAAGGGCAGGTGGTGAAGCCGAGGTAGTGCTTCTCTAGCTCTAGCTAATGTTGTTTGTTTTTCTGGGCAGTGGCTCTCTGGTGAGGTTAAAGCATCTAAAAACCGTTGTGTGCGTATAGTGCTGTCAGACAGAGAGCTGCTTTTTGAACCGAAGGAGCAATCCAACTCCAGCTCTGGGCCTTAAACCATGATTTGGGCTGCTCTCTGGGCGGCCACCTCCAGAGGTCCAAGCAGGCATAACGAAGAGGCCCAAAGAATGAGTACTGAATATGGGAGGTTTCGACAGACACCCCCACACCGCCCCAACTTTCCTCAGCAGCCACGGGAACGGACCTATTTGCCATGAAGAACCTAAAAATGGAGAATTATAAATTGGCTTTGAAGGCGGAGAAATTAAAGGTCGGCAAAGAAGGTGGCCCATAACTTCAGGAGGAGCAAAGTTTCTAGTTAAATAAGACATAAAAAGATGGTATAGGAAGATGGACATTAAAATTGTTTCTAGAGACACCTTTCTAAATGAATCCTGAAGGAGTTGGGGCTCACTCTTGTATCTGGTTTAAATAATCTCTTATACTGGAACAGTTAGATCTTCTGGATGAAAGTTCGACCTGAGGACGCTTTCCTGGCACGAATTTAGGTGCTGAGGATGGTCAGACTCCTTGTGAAAGTGAGTTCTAAAGAACTGCACTGTCCCGTACTGAGCACTTGAAATGAAGCTAGTTCAAACCAAGATACAATGAAACTAAAATACCCACCAAATTTCAAAGACAGGATAAATAAAAGAATGTAAAATATTCCATCAATTTTTTTATATCTATCTCACATTGAAACGGTGTCTTGGAAATACTGGTTAAGTAAAATAGTAAAATTAATTCTTTTCAGTTCTTATAATGTGACTGATAGTATATTTGAAGTTATATGTAGCTCACATATTTCTGTTGCGTAGTTCTATTATAGAACGATGCTTAGGAAAGTTTTTGTCTAGACAAATGCCTTTTTAAATTAATAAAGAAATGTGAATTTAAGGAGTAGGAATTGATAACAGAAAGCTTCTTAAGCAAAACTGGCAGTGATAACTTGGAGATAAATTACATATGCTGCATTTTAGTACAGACACATACATTCATTTATTTATGTGTTCATTCAGCAAAATATTATTTAGCACTGTTAAGTGCCAGGCAATATATTAGGTGCTGGAGATCCAGTGGTGAGTGCTCATAATCCTGACATTCTTAGAGTCCCAGGGTAAGGCAGAAATTTAATTAAACACGTAAATAAATACGGAGTTAATTATAATGAAGAAAAATAGTTAAAAGACAGGAAAGAATCCCTGAGTCAAGACGTGAGGATGGAGTTAACTTGACAAGGAGAGGATACAGTCCAAACAAAAGTCTTGTGGCGGGAGAGAGCATGGAATATTCCAAGAATTGAGGACCAATGCTTTGAGTTCAGAGAACAAGAGGATGGAAAAGGCAGAGGTTATACCCAGCAGGGTCTTTTAGAGCAATAGCAAGCTGTTGAAGGAGTTTAAACAGAGGAGGAAGGGAAATGATCTACATTTTTTTCTTCCAAATGTTTAAGTTTTAGTTAGTTACGATCTGCATTTTTGAAGAATGATTCAACAAATGTCCGTTGGGTACCCATGATGTGCCAGGCATTGCTCAGGTTTGTTGCTCTCGATGATATGGTGGTAACCTGCCAGAAATGCCTTGTAAGATTGTTGGGTCCCACTTTGCACCTGAAGAACACTGAAGTCATGACATCCTTTTAATGTGCAGAGTGTCCAGCAGTATGTCTAGAAGTTCACTTTTCCTGAAAGGAGAATTGGCCTTGGGTAATAATTCATAGTACAAAGCTAATTGTTTTGCCCAGGGGTCAATGACATTGGAAAGAGCAAGACTGGAGAACTGGTGACAAGGAATATTTGGGAGGGGATATGCTAATGGACCTAGCAGAATGAATCTTATGAATCAAATAGATGAAATGAACTGCTTTATGGAGGAAACTTAGCCTCCTTTTCCTTTTCCAGGCTCAGTGCTTACTCAATGGAATCATGAATGAAATGGAAATGATAGCAGGACTGGAGCTATGCCTGGGATCACCAAACCACTGTTGAGTGTTCAGGTTGCCAGCAGCATTGACCATTTCTGAGTTGGTGAGATATGCCCTGCTCCAGGAGGACCAGCCAGCCACTCAGAGGCAAGTCAATTCCTTTGACCCAACCCAGTCAATGAGAGAGAATAGTTATTTTCCTCTCTGAAATTGCTTACTCTAGATTTAGATTTGCTTTCCTGCTTCCTGTGCTGCTGTCAGTACCACCATCTGGGGATTTATTGAATGTTTTGTACATAGTCATTGTATCTGACACCATGTAGCTTCTGACCAAAAAACTCACCCTGTAATGAAAGAAGTGATGCAGTGGGTTACTGCCCATAGAGTTCATTGGTCTAATTGTATCGTGTGTCACCAAGAAGCACATGTCTTACTGAAGACTTAGTTATGATGCCTTCTGGGAGATAGCCCTTTTTGCAGCAAATGCTTTGAACTGGTGTCCAATAGTTAGGACTTTTCGTTCATGTCCTTGCTGTCAATTGTTGTATAGCTACCTCCAAAACTTAGTGGTTTAAAACAACTGCAACATTTACTTTGCTTTCAAATCCATAACTTCTGCAGGATGCAATGAGGACAGTTTATCTTGTTCTACTGTCCACTTGGTACCAGCTGGGGCAGCCAAAAAATTGGGGGCTAAAATCATCTAAAGTTTCACTTTTTCACGTGTCTGGGGACTGATGCTTAGTCTGCAGCCAGAACACCTACTTCTGGCCTTTTCACAGTGCTGTTTGGTTCCTCACAACATGGTAGCTGGGTTCCAAGGGCAAAACATCCCCAGAGAGAGAAATCTGGATGGGAACTCTAATGCCTTTCTAAACCAACAATGGAAGTCCTGCAGTGTCACTTCAAAATCACATTGGTTCATTAGGACTTAGTTACTAAGGATAGTTATGTAAAAGGAAACTCCTTTTCTTTCTTTTTAAAAAAAAGTTTCTTTAAATTCAGTTAATTGACATATAATGTATTATTTGCTTTGGGGGTGCAGGACTGTGATTCATCAGTCTTATATAATACCAAGTGTTCATTACAATGCATATCCTCCCCAGTGTCCATCACTCGGTTATCCCATCCCACTACCCCCACTCCCCTCCAGCAACCAGAGACTCCTTTTCTTAATGGAGAAGGGTCAAAGAATTTGTGGATATGTTTTAAAACTATCAGGCTTCCATATGCAAAAATAATGGATTTAGGAACAAAAGGCTATTAATTTTTTCTTAACTGCCAGTCTCAGAGATTCTGGGTTTTGCTGGTTTAGAGGTCTGTTACCAAAGAAAGGAATTATTCCAACACAGGCTGAGCAGTGGTTCCACTGATTTGGGGATGAGACTACTATCTAACCATTCTGTGTGTCTTGAGTCATTGGATAGGCAAGAGAAGGAAAAGGAGAAGAACAAGGTTATGATACTGGCTAGAGTGATTCACCCTGATCATCAAGCAGAAATAGGTTTGCAGTTATACCTTTATTATTTATTTATTTTAAAAGATTTTATTTATTTGACAGAGAGAGAGATCACAAGTAGGTAGAGGCAGGCAGAGAGAGTGGGGGAAGCTCCCCGCTGAGCAGAGAGCCTGATGAGAAGCTTAATCCCAGGACCCTGAGATCATGACCTGAGCTGCAGGCAGAGGCTTAACCCACTGAGCCACCCAGGCATTCCAGCAGTTATACCTTTAAACAGATAGTTCTATCAAATACACAGACCCCTAAGCAACGAAGGTACTGGCTGAAGGCAAAGGGAACACAGAATGGCTGATGGAGAAAGGAAGTCACCAAGGATGGTGCAGTCCTCATCATCAGGGAAAGAAATGAAAGCTGGCATCTTTACTTGAATCTCCTATCTTGATGAGTATCATATGCACTTTTATGTGTTTTAATTTTTATTTTCTTTCTTTGCCCTCTATTTCACTACTGTATGTAGGGTGTGCTATTGTTCATAAACTTGATTATTCAGCCTATAAATTGCAAAGGATTAGATATCAACTAGAGGTTTTAGACTTAGAAATGGACAGACGGATGTGGTAACTGATGAAACGTTGGCTGACTTTCTTGGAGGGTAATAGAATGAGTGCATCTTTGACTGGATGAAGGATATTTGCAACATTTTAAGTGGCAAGTATTTTTGAAGTATAAGCATTGAAAGCAGTGGTTGTACCAGTTTTAGGCAGCCAAAGGGATGACTTTGAGTTAGACATTTTTGTGGTTTTATTTTTTGCTGTGCACCATTTTAGTTCTTTTTCTGTGTTTGGGGAATTACCTACAGTGTGTCTTGGTGGTGATGAGCAGTGCTTACAGAAAGTGAGAAAGACGGTTACTCACTTTTTCTAGCCTTCTTACAGTGAGAGTATAGGCATGTGACCTCAGTTTGCTTAGTGAGATGACATCTTGAACTACAACTTTGTGAGAAATTGAGCCAGCACATTCAGCTAACATGATCTCAAATTCCAGATCTATAGAAACTATCTAAGGTAGTAAGTCCTTATTGTTTAGGTACCTTCCTTTTGGGATGATTTGTTACAGAATAATAGGTAACTGGTACAATCCTCCCTCCTCCATAAGGAGAGGAAATGTCACAGCCTCTTCATAGCTCTGCAAAGATATTCTCACCCTCAGCCTCTGCAATCGCTCTTTCATTCTTTGTCTTCTCTGGTGTAACTGCCAGGAGGCTTATCCTGGCAGAATTCCTTCAGCAGTTTCATAGCACTTCCTGCATGGGCAGATTGGCATCTTTATTCAAAATGTAAGAAAGAAAAAAAAAAAAGTAAGAAGGCTTGACACCTATTATATTGTTCTTAGATGTGGAGACACTTGCCTTTAGAATTCTGAAAAAAAAAAAAAATCCACACACATATTAAATAAAAATGCAGTAAATATAAATTAGAGTTATAGAAGACTTCTACTTCCAAATAAAAGAGATATGTTCTTATTCAATCTTTCTCTGGGGGTTGGTCCTTCCAGTTACACATATATTGTGGTTCTTACGAAGGTAAATGAGATAATCTTAGCATAGTAGCTGGTATGCAGGAAATATTCAATATATTTTAGGTATAATTTTTGATCGTCACCTTCTCAGGGAATATTGCCAGAGTGCTATATTTTCCTAGGGTAGATTGTCTCAGAAGTTTAATGTAATGTAGGCTCTATCACCTTTTAAAGTTTTCAGACCAATTTGAAATTTCATACCTTTTGGTCTTACTTCCTCTCTTGTTCTCAACAGCCTGGAAAAAGATCCATGAAATGAAGGTTGTCCATGCTTAAATTCATGTTTTATGGCTCAAAGATCAAACCATTTATTGAACAAAGTGAAGGTAACCTTGTATGTCTTTGTACCATATCCCAGATTTGCCGTCACCAGGAGGAGACATAAATGTTGTCATGCTTTTTGTTTTAGTTGTCTAAGATGAATTAATAAGTTTTGAAAATTCGTTTACAAACATAAAACCCTATAGAGCCTTAGTTTGCAACTACTACTGTTTGTAGTACCTAATGCATTAATTTGGATATTTGAAAGGTGAATTTTTAAAAGTGTCAGATTGGGGTGTCTGGGTTTTTCATTCGGTTGAGTGTTTGTGCCTTCAGCCCAGATCATGGTTCCTGATCCTGGGATCCAGTCCCACCTCAGGCTTCCTGCTCAGCAGGGAGTCTGCTTCTCCTTCCTCCTTTGCCACACAGCCCCCCCCTCCCCAAATGTGCTCTCTCTCTCACAGAAATAAATAAAATCCTTAAAATTAATTTTAAATGTCAAATTAAAATTAATTTTAAGTGTCAAATTTTAAGCCTCACACAGATGTGCTAAATAAACTTGTTAATGTAAATCTGCCATGATATCAATCAGAAACGTGGAGAAATTGAGAAGCTGCATACATTTTCTTTAACTCTTTAATGATTTTCTACTAAGAAGAATGTTTCATTTATAAGAGTACATCACCATAACTACATAAGTATGTATAAGTAAATCAATTTCATATAAGTAAATATAGAAACTCAGAATGTTTAAGATGTTTACCTCAAAAACTGTGTGCTATTTTGTCTTGTCAGTAACTCCTTGGGTTTAAATGTGGCCTTAAAAGGCATGGTACTAAATCACTCATCATTCAACAGTTCACTTATTTCTGAACATACTGGGAGAAAAATAGCCTTTGGTTCTTCTTATTTCTTTCTATCTATATTTTTACATGCTTATGTAGAAATATATACCAGTCTCTTTCACTCCAAAAATGTTACCACCTCCATCCAGCTTCCCACTGGAGGGCAGTAGAGAAACATTGATATCATCCCTGATTTTGGCCTTCTCTGGTTGTAAGGTGACAAAATCAAAACTTAGAATGGATTTCCTACTGCAAAAATGTCATAACCGAAGTACCTTTTTGGGAAATCTACTTGTTCCCATAAAAAAGCCATAACTTATTAGAAAAATTCAAGAAAATATAGCAAAAGTTATGCATTTATAAGCATTTACTAAGTGGAAGAACAAAATTAAAACTACATCAGAAATGTACTTTTTTGGGGGCACCTGGGTGGCTCAGTGGGTTAAGCCGCTGCCTTCGGCTCAGGTCATGATCTCAGGGTCCTGGGGTCGAGTCCCGCATGGGGCTCTCTGCTCAGCAGGGAGCCTGCTTCCCCTCTCTCTCTCTGTCTGCCTCTCCGTCTACTTGTGATTTCTCTCTATCAAATAAATAAAATCTTTAAAAAAAAAAAGAAATGTACTTTTTTTGTGGTGGGGCTTTTGTACCATAGCTGACTGGCTGAAGCTTCCTAAAATGCTAGTCCTAAAAAGTACTTTGAGTATGAATATTGCTCTATAAATTTTGGTATATAAATATCATATGAGATTATTAAAATTATATGAAGTATAATTTTGAGCCCTCAGCCAGTCAAAATGATGGTAAAGTCTACCTCAGTCTTTGCTTAGACTCCCCTAGCCATCCTGATCCATGATAGTGAAGGAGCAGGAGGCTGGCTGAGGACAAAGCAAAAGCTGGAGCCTTGCACCCCCCCTTCACCCGCTCCCCTCCATATGTGTAGCATTCCTCAGGCACCCCTGACTGCCATAAAACGATAAATAGTTAACTTGCAGAGATCACAGTCCTGCAAGGTAGGAGTCTCCCCTGGTTTGCAAATATCCTTGAGATTTACAACAAAGAAGTTACCTTATCAATAGCTCTAATGTCACCCTCCCCTCCATGAAAAACCGAAGGAGGCGGCGGGAGGTAGAAGGAAAAGTAAATACTTCTAAACCTAAATCTCATTAACAGGGATGCTTGATAGCAGGAATGTAACATTCCACCTGGAGACTCCCAATTGTGTTCAAACTATCAATCAATAAGCTCAGCCCCACCCGAAACTTGTTTGTATCTGTCTATAAAAATCCTGCACCGACCCAGCTCCGGACCTCTTGGCGTTATCGGCAACAAGCCGCCCAGAGGTCCAGGTTCGAACCTGCAATAAACGACCCTTGCTGATTGGCTTTGACTCACGTCTCTGGTGGTCTTTTATTAAGGTGGGGGTAATACTCAATTGGCATTTCATTAGTCACCCATAGATTTTGGGAGTCACCCACAGGTAACAGGAAGCATCAATAGTTCCAGTCCAGAGTGGTTAGGTCTGAGATGCCCAGTGTCATTTGAAAGTGACGAGGCCTCTGGTCTTTTCCTGCACTGGGACTGGGATTTTTTTTTGTTACAGTTGGAATTCTCAGAGCCTCAGTCCCTGCCTCCCTAAGATCACTAGCCATTAGCCATGTTTGATCAGTTTCTGTCACTGTTCAGAGGAAAAATTTTCATTTACCCTTCAAGGTTCTTTTGGCTGGCCGAATTCAATTGACGTGAGGCAGATTAACAGGAAAAAAAATTAAATTTAGTTACATACATAGTTACATACATATTTAGTTATATACATAATAGGTGGACTCATAAGAATATGAGAGCCATAGTCAGGCAATTGAGGCTTATCTAGAGCCAAGGAGAAGGAGGTGGTGGTCTGGGACTTCATGAGGAAGAAAGATAAATCACAGGAAGATGAAAAAGATAAACATTTGGTAATCTGATGCTTGCTGGACCATCCAGAAACAATGGACATAGGAATTTACGCAAACAGACTTTGCTACCTTGCTCCCTGTCTACCACCCCAATTCATATTATGCTGTAATTTTCTATGGTGAATGCTCCCTTCCTGGAGCAGGTTCTATGTCTAAATTCTTTTCAGTCAGGGGGACAGTCAAAGCTTCTTCCTGAGCCTTTTGTTTCTTAAAAGCAAATCAGCTGAAAATAATTCACATGCCAAAGAGACACATTTTGGGGTGGCAGATTTTCTCCCCTGCAGTCACCATCCTGGATGCTTTCAGCAGTATCCACAGGTCGTCACCCCTGGCAGAACCTGTCCTCCTGATTTCATTGACTTCTCTGCCCTCCTAAGAGAATGGATTTTTCCTCTGCACACGCTTTCCCACCTCGTTTAACCTTTTCAGTGAGTCCAGACTTTCACTAAAGGCAGACCAGAAGTAGTCTTTAGGCTTAAGGCCCACTAAGCACTGTGAACTGGCAACAATCAGCAGAATGTAGGGGAGGGTGGAAAATTGCAGCAAAAACAAAATACAGTCTAATGTCTCAACAAACTATCCTCCACAGAAGCTGGAGCTGGAGACAATTCTTTTCCTAGTAATCTCCCTATGGAAACCACAGGCATTCTTCTTGCCTCTAAGCACCTTTAAACTGCATTCAAAATTAGGGTTGTGAGTCTGGAAATCTTTCTTTGCTAATTTGTTGTTACATGAATGCCTGTAGAAGTGCTTGAATGGTAAATGCTGTGGGAGGGGCAGTTTCCATGGTGACTTTTCAATGCATCCTTTTTCTTGCACTTCAATTAGATTTTCATTGCTGAGGGATTGTGAATGAGAAGGTGAGGACTCAGTCACATATGGAGGGCAGGAGGTTTGAGAGACATAGCCTTTCTAGATGCAGGTACGTTCTAAATCCACTGAGTTGTGTTATGCTTGCCTGGCCCCATCTCTTCACTGTAGCCCCAGCTCCATTGTGGGAAAAGATGTTTGCAACACCCATGACAGAGGACCAATCTGTTATTATTAACAATATCAAAATAATAGAAAAAAATGGGCAAAGGACATGAATAGGCAGCTTACAGATAAAGAAAACTGATAGTTTATATTGTATGAAAATTTGCCAATCTAATCCATAATGAAAGAAATACGTGTTTAAGTTAAGATTCCATTTTTTACCTACCAGACTGGAAAAGATCTAAAGGTCTGATAATGTGCTGTGGTCAGAGAATATGAAAAACCATCATTTTTATACACTCTTAATGGGAAGATAAATTGGTATAATTTCTTCGGAGAGTGATTTAGTCCTAGGAAGTCATCCTACAAGTGTAATTAAATTTGACTTAAAAACACAAGTAAAAGCATATTTATCAAAGCCTTGTTGAAGCAAACGACTAGAACAGATTAAATGAGTTACTGATACATACAGTTACTCACACAGGGGCAATGAGAGATAAAAATAAAGTTGGGTTTTCCACAGATCCCATAATTTGTATGTTCAACCAATTGGCTAAACACCGTTAAGAATAATTATCAAAAAAAAAAAAAAAGACTCTCATGCAGATATAAAATGAACACATGCTGCAGATTTAATTTCCTTGTAACAAAGGAAGTAGGCAGATGTCACCACTAGCTCACAGGAGAAATCAAAGAAGGACAAATTTCTGTGGAGTAAAGGAATGTTGAAATAAATGAGCAAAACGGGCAAAACTGGTTTTTCCACTGGTTGGGGAGCTTGTCCCTGTGATGAAGTCCCAGAACCTAAGTCAGGTTCGGTGGGGTGAGGTTTGGAGCTGACGACTAAAGAAAGAATTCTTAAGACATCTTTGGTGCAAAATGGTGGTTTATTAAAGCACGGGGACAGGACCCGTGGGCAGGAAGAGCTGCTGCCGCGGGTTGTGAGGAGTGGCTGGTTATATACACAGGAGTTGGGTAGGTGAGGACAAAGGGGTGTCCAGAAG
>NC_081558.1:61468304-61478750 GCF_022355385.1 Mustela nigripes
TTGGGGAGTGGATGGCCTCACCCTCAATAAAGGAACTGGTTAGAGAAAAAAAAAAAAAAAAAAAAACGCATCCCCATTCATTATATCTTTCTTACATGTCTCCTACTTTTCTCTATACAGAGTTGCTTCCCTTATTTCTATCAGTCTCAACTGCATTTAGCACTCCTAGAAACCTTAGTCTCCAGGGAAAACTGGGAACACCAGAATTCTTTAGATGGCAAATGTAGGAACTGGTTAAACACAAAGCGTGTTTATTAAAAGAACCAGATATTCTTCGTTTCTTGCAATGAGTGGTCAAAAGCACAAACCTGCATTCAGTTGTCAATGGTTCAGCACCTCATCCTATTTGGAAAAGACCTAGATGTGCAGTGACTTTAATCTCATTTATCACTGAAGCAAAACCTTAGGTTACCAAAGACTAGGAAAGCTCTCCGAACGTTACCCGTAAAAACTTGGAGACAATTAACCACCAGTTTAGTCATCTTTTTGCTCACAAATTGCAACAGAGATCACATGAGCTTATCTGACCTTCAGTAAATCTTGTTAGAATGAAGGTTTTACATTTAGTGCTAATAACTTTTAAGACATGTCTGTCTTAATTAAACCAACAAACTTACATTAAATACTGAATTCTATTTCCCCTGGGCCACCCACTCGTTTTCAGTTTTTACCTGAGACCCTGGTGGGGAAATCCGGAGTCTGGGGTGTCAGGTCTAGGCAGGGCTCTTCTTGCTCTTTGGTGGGGAAGGGGGGAAGGAGCCACGGGGCCCGAGGCCGAGAATGGTCTAGAAGCCAGTTATGCAGGCCGCACCCAAAGGGGAGATAGAAGAGGCAAAGTGCTGCCAGAAGGCAGAGCAGGGCTCCGGGTTGTGGAGCTCTCAGCTCCAACAGAGGAGCAGACGCCATGTTTTCCCGCCAACAAGGAGGAATAGGCCCTCCACGTCCAGACAGAGAAGACAGGAATCTCCCCGAAACAAAGGGAGTTCTGGCCCCTGCTTGGGAATATTCCCTAAAGTCCCCGTCCCGAGGAAGACAACCCAGATGACTCAAGTCATAGCCATTCACCCGGGAACCGAGTGAGGGAGGAGCCCCCACGTCTATTTAGGAAAAACGGTGAAAGAGAGTCAAGAGTCTCCATGGCCTGGGACTGATGGTGTGTCCTCCTGCGGCCTGGGCTAACCCGGAGGAGACCTACTGACAGAACTGTCCTCTGGCATGGCGGAGGTGGGGGCTTTCCAAGCCAACACTTTCTGCAAGAGGTCGGGGTCCTGGTGTAGAGCAATGAAAGCCTCGCTATGAGCAACGAAGGTGCCCAGGGCCCAGTTGCCCTGTTTCCTGCGGAGGAGATCTCACCGATAGATCCCACGGAGGCCATGCGGTGTTCCAGAAGCTCAGTCCTGTCCTAACTTTTGCAATCTGAATTGTTTCCAGGGGGTTAAAAGGCACCCCAAGGGGAAGTCCTTGGGAACCAAAGAAAAGAGTTGGTCCACTACGTAGAAAATCCTCCCCGCCCCCCCGACTCCCAAAGCCACCTGATGCATCCCTGAACAAAAGCTGTGATCACCACCACCATTAAAGGCCCCTGTCGGAGGGTTGTAGTGTCCCCCCTGCTTCCCTACTGCATCCTAGGGTGCAGATGGATGCCTGGCATATGGACTGAAATACGTGTATGCCGTGAAGGTCGCACATTGACCTGCCTTGAAGGTATTTTATCTTGACCTTGCTTTGAAGAGCCTGCCATTTTTAACCCACGGGGAACACTAGAAAAGTTTTACAAGGGGAAATCACTGAATTTTGTGATTTTAAGTAGTTAGTAGAGGACATTGACACCAAACAGTAAAGACAGAAATCCATCCTGATTCTAAGTGACATTCCAACACATGGGGTCCTTACAACCAGCTTTCCTAGGAAATGCCCCGGTTGGGTTTTAATTCAATTGGGTCCTGGTTTCAGCCGGCTCCCAGGGGAGGTCCCTCAGCGGGAAGCGAGCTAGACCAGGGATTTGGAGGGGATCACATTAGCTCAATCAGGAGGAAACCTCACATGGGAGTCTTAAAATGGGCCGCTGTCCTGGTGGCTTAGGTGGCTGTCCCATGCCCAAGACAGATGACTTTGTATAAGGACAGCAGTAAAGAGAGGGCATCAAGTTTCTGGGTCGTAGTACTATTCCGGCCAGGGTGCTGACTTCCAGCCCATAGAGGAGCCACCGGCCAGAGGACTGCAGCCTGAGCAAGCGGCATGAAAGCTTCCAGCAAGACCACACTCCTCGCGGGACCCCGGAACGAGAAGAAAGGAAGAAGAGAGAAAGTCCTCACCGACTTTGCACCGAAGCTGAGTCCAGACATAAAGACTCAAAGCCCCTCATTTGGACGCCAAATGATGCGGTTTGGGAATACGGGTGAGGTTCAGCGGGGTGAGGCTGGGAGCCGCCAACCAAGAAAGAATTCTGGAGACGTCCTTGGTGCAAAATGGTGGTTTACTCAAGCACGGAGTCAGGACCCGGGGGCAGAAAGAGATGCTGCCTGTGGGGAGTAATCTGAATCCGGGGCCGGGGGCGGTGAGGGCTCTCCCTCCCAGAAATGTCCTCCCCAACATAAGGTCATTGCTTTGAAGCAATTTAAAACAACAGACTCTCGTGGGAGGCAAAATTTTATCAGCATTTATTAATTTATCCAAATATGAGTAAATGTGTGAATTCCTGGAATTTAGCAGTGGACAAAAGGAAAAATTTCTCCCCTCATGGACCTTTCATTCCCATGGGAGGAGACAGATAAAAATGTCTTGCTTAAAATAAAGCAAACAGAAAAAGACCTAGCTTAGGGGTACCTGGCTGGCTCAGTTGGAATAGCATGAGACTGTTGATCTCCGGGTCGTGGGTTCAAGCCCCGCAGTGGGTGTAGAGATTACTTAAAAATAAATAAACAAAACAAAGATTTCATGTTTCTTTATTTTTTAGATTTTATTTATTTATTTGACAGACAGAGATCACAAGTAGGCAGAGAGGCAGGCAGAGGAGGAGGGGGAGGCAGGCTCCCTGCTGAGCAGAGAGCCCCGATGCGGGATGCGGGGCTTGATCCTGGAACTCTGAGATCAAGACCTGAGCCAAAGGCAGAGGCTTTAACCCACTGAACCACCCAGGCACCTCTTCATGTTTCTTAAAAAAAAGTATTTAGATACTTACAGAAATTTGGATATTAGATGATATAAAACTATTGATTTCTACGTGTGTTAATGGGGTGTTAAAGACATTGATGACATATTTACGTGTAAAATTATACGTCTGGAATTTCCTTTGAAATATTCTAGCAAAAAAAAAAAAGGCAAAACGTTACGCATATAGATGAAACAGGGTTGCAGAGTTTTTTATAATTTTTTGGAGCTGGGTGTATGTGAGTGCTGTGGACAGAATTGTGTCCCCCAAAAGTCATGTTGAAGCCCTAACCATGACTGTATTTGGAGATGGGACTTTTAATGAGGTGGTTAAGAGTAAGGGAAATGGGGGGGGCGGGTCCTGACCCTACTGGATCAGTGTTCTGGAAGACTCCAGAGAGCCTTCTCCGTGTCTCTCCCTTAACCGCTTCCTCTGTCCCTCCTCTCCCCTCCCCCTCCTCTCTTCCTCCTCAGGTCCAGAACTTTTTTTCAAGATTTTATTTTTTGTATTTGTTTTTGGGGGCAGGGGTGGGGGCAAAAGGAGAGGGAGCAAGAGAATCTTAAGGAGGCTCCACGCCCACCACCAGGGAGGAGGCTGAAGGAGCCTCTGTCTCGCCACCTGAGCTCATGACCTGAGCAGAAATCAAGCACCCCATGCTTAACCACTGAGCCACCCAGGTGCCCCTTATTTTTTTGTAAATGTTTTTGTTTGTATGTGTGGAATCTCTGTACCCAAGGTAGGGCTTGAACCGGGATGTAGTGTTCTGTGCCCTACCCACAGACCCAGCCAGGCACCCCTAGAAAACGTTTCCTTTAAAAAAAAAAATCCTCACTGGGGCGTCTGGGGGGCTCAGGCAGTTAAGCGCTTGGCTTCAACTCAGGTCATGATCCCGGGGTCCTGGGATTCAGTCCTGGTCAGGCTCCCTGCTCAGCGGGAAGCCTGCTTCTCCCTCTCCCTGTGCTCTTGCTTGTGTACTCTCTCTCTCTCTCTCTCTCTCTCTGAGATGAGTGGATAAAAATCTTAAAAAAAAAAAAAAAGTTAAAAATAAAATAAAAAACAATTCCTCCCTTAAGCAGCACACAAAATTAAAGTGCATGCTTGTTTTCTTTCAAACTTTTAGGACTATTAGGACTGCTGAGATGTTTCTTTGGGCTTTTTTTTTTTTTTAAGGAAAAATTTCGGTGTTAGAAATCAAGTGGGAAAATGCCCGAGCCCCTCACTGCCCTCGCTCTCCGAGGAAAGGACCGGCGCCCACCCCCCAGCTGGCCCCGGACACCGGGCACTCAGTGTGAACATCTCGCTCTGGCCCGGCTGGCCCCAGGGGGCGCGCCCCCCCCCCCCACCGCCCCCCTCCGCATCTTCCCATCGGCCCAGCTCCCCCCTCCCCCTCTCCCCGTGCCCTTGATGAAGTCCCAGAACCTAAGTCAGGTTCGGTGGGGTGAGGAGGTTCGGAGTTGACGACTAAAGAAAGAATTCTTAAGACGTCGTTGGTGCAAAATGGTGGTTTATGAAAGCACGGGGACAGGACCCGTGGGCAGGAAGAGCTGCTGCTGCGGGTTGTGAGGAGTGGTTGGTTATATACACAGGAGTTGGGTAGGTGAGGACAAAGGGGTGTCCAGAAGGGCTATTGGGGCAAAGAATACTATCAGGATATTGAAGGCTTGGTTACTATCAAGTAAAGACAATTGAGAGTCTCCTGGTGGAAGAGACTCTCAAGCATCCTTGTTAATGAGATTTAGGTTTAGAAGAAATTTAACTTTATTTACTTTTCCTTCTACTTCCACCTCCTTCGGTTTTTTTATGGAGGGGATGGTGACATTAGGCTTGAGGAACTGAGTTCTGTGTCTTTGGAAATTGGGCTATTGATAAGGTAACTTCTTTGTTGTAAATCTCAAGGACATTTGCAAACCAAGGGACACTCCTGTCTTGCAGGGTTGTGATCTCAGCAAGTTAACTATTTATCATTTTATGGCAGTCAGGGGTGCCTGAGGAATGCTACACATATGGAGGGGAGTGGGTGAAGGGGGGGTGCAAGGCGTCAGCTCTTGCTTTGTCCTCAGCCAGCCTCCTGCTCCCTCATCACCTGTACTGGCCGGAATTGATTTGCGTGTGGACAGACAGGAATTACTTTGCATTGTTATCTGTAATTTACAGAGTTGTAAAAGAGCTCTCAGAAACTGATTCATTTAGGCTGCAGAGTGTGCTGAGGCTCAGTTTCCACTGTAGCTATTTTCTGTACAAGATTTAAGTGATTTAAGTGATAAATGCAAGGAGTCTAACAGAGTGTAAAACACTGGGGTCCCAGTTATATTCAAAAAAAGATATTCAGGTATACACACATATATATGTACATATGTATATATATTATATATAATATATATCTTATATATATGTTCTATATATATATATTTTTTTTCATTCTTCAGGGAAGACAGAAATCGGTAATTGTGGCTGACACACTGGAGAGGGGCTGAAAGTTGGGAATTTGAGGTGAAAAAAATCTGTTTTTCATTATACTCTTAAATATTGCTTGCTATATATATTTTTTTACTTTTGCCATGAGCATGTATTATTTTTCCAAGGCAATCTTTCATAAACCTCCATGTCACAAATAATAAAGCAATGACATCTATAAATCCAGCATTGCAAGAAATACAAGGAGAAATGGATAAAAATGTAATAATTGGGGGAGGGGAACCCTTAACAAACCTCTTTCAGGTTTTGATTGTTGAGCAGACAAAAAATAAAGCTATGAAAAGCAGTTTTTCAACATGGATTGCAAAGGAGGAATAATTAAGGGGTTTCTTTAGAAAAGCTTTTTTATTTCAAACCTATGCAAAAGTAAACAGACTGACCTAATGAATCTGGGGTACCCACCACCTCAGCGCTGGCAATTTTACCAAGTCATGGGCAGCTAATTCTCTACCCACTTTCCCCCTTCCTATACTAAAGCAATCCCAGAAATCGTATCTTTTAATATATAAACATTTTGTCCAGTGAGAGCTCTAAAATATAAGGAATCTTTTAAAAACATAACCACCAATACCATCATCACTTTTTTAGAATTAAAAATTTGTATGTTATGCCCAGGTTTTCGCGTCCCAGAGACCACCAAGGAGCCAACACTGATGCAATCACATGGTTTATTTGACAAGCTTAAGCTTGGGCCCAAGTATACCCGATGCAGCGGAGTAGGGACTTGGACCCCAACGCTAGTTAAGGCAGGGGTTTTTATGGGTCATTTCAAGAGGCTTGGAAGGGAGAGGAGGAGACGTTTCAGACTTTTCTGCAGTAAGCTGATTAGCTGTTGCTGGGCTGTTTACAGGGTTAGGTACTTTCTTGGAAGTGTTTACAGGATTAGGTATAGCGGTTTTTCCTTGAAGTGTTTATAGGGTTAAGTATTCCTGTTACTAAAGCAGGGTGAGGATCCCTAGAACTAAAGCAGTGTTGGGGGGGGGGGTCCCTGGAACTAAAGTAAAGTAGGGGAAAGGTCAGCCCTTGGGCCTGAGATGGCTGCCAAAGATAGGATGGCTGTACTTGTGCTAATGCTAAACCTGAGGTGGGATGGACTTAATTTTCTCGGCCTCCACACATAAGCACAATATCGTTATCATATTTGAAGAATAAATAGCAGTTCTTCAACTTCATCAAGGATTCAGTGTTCAAATCTCTCATTGTTTTATTAATGTCATTAAAAAAAAAACCAGTTTTATTTGAATTAGGACCTGAATAAGGGCTACACATTTGGATTAGTTGATGGGTCTCTCAAGTCTTTTATTGTAATTTATAGGTTATCTTGGGGAGTCATGCTTCTAGAAACTATTATTGTCTAAGTTCCATCCCAAAAGCGTTGAATTTTACCTGAGCTCCTGGAAAATAGTGACAGTTTAGAAATACACACACACACACACACACACACACACACACACACACACAACCTCTTTTGTGTTCTGGAAAAGAATTACTGCAAAGAACCATCCTTTCCCATATGACTTAGGTAAGACTCACATATGCCCCCTTATTTACCTATGGCAAGATTAGGCACAGACCCTCCCGCCCATGGCCTCATGAATGATTAGCTGAACTGCTTGTTTCTACTGACCAATCAGAACAAAATGCTGGTTAACCAAACCCTGGTTAAGATTCTCTCCTACTGGGGCGCCTGGGTGGCTCAGTGGGTTAAGCCGCTGCCTTCGGCTCGGGTCATGATCTCAGGGTCCTGGGATCAAGCCCCGCATCGGGCTCTCTGCTCAGCAGGGAGCCTGCTTCCTCCCCTCTCTCTGCCTGCCTCTCTGCCTGCTTGTCATCTCTCTCTGTCAAATAAATAAATAATCTTTAAAAAAAAAAAAAGATTCTCTCCTACTTCCAAGTCTCTGAGCTTTGACCTGCCCCCAGCATGAACCAATGCATAACTCCTTCATAACAATCTCTCCTTCTAAGGAGTTAGTTGGACAGTGAGGTAGTCCAGGCCAGGGTCCCCAACAAGAAAATATGGAGTCAGGATAGCTAAAATAAAACAGCACTAACATCCTGTTTTGCAGCTTAGACAGGACTGCACTGACATTCTGCTTTGCAGCCTTCGCAGAAATGACTTCTGCAAAACGTCCTAGAATAAGACAATTACCCACAAAACATTTGTCACTATCACAGGCAAGGGGCAGTTAAGACATAAGCTCCCAGATGTTAGCAAAAAAGACCCCTCAGCATGTTGACGTTAACCTGATAGGTAGATAACATGATGAAAGTACTGTTTGGTGTGATGCAGCACACCCTGATTGCTTAAGATAGTTCCACAAAACAGCTCATAAAACCTCCTAAATTGGGGCGCCTGGGTGGCTCAGTGGGTTAAAGCCTCTGCCTTCGACTTCGACTCAGGTCATGATCTAAGGGTCCTGGGATTGAGCCCCACATCGGGCTCTCTGCTCAGCGGGGAGCCTGCTTCCCTCTCTCTCTGCCTGCCTCTCTGCCTACTTGTGATCTCTGTCTGTCAAATAGATAAATAAAATCTTAAAAAAAAAAAAAAAACCCTAAACGTAGAAACTCTGAGGGCAACCTTCTTGAATCTTTCCCTCTCTGGGAGCTTTGTACTGTCACTCAGTAAACTTGCTTTGCTGCCTACCACTCTTCTGGTCTACCTCTTCATTCTTTGAAGCAGCATGATCAAGAACCGCGAGTGCTAAAGGCAGAGAATTCTTGCTCAGGGGAAAACATTCTGTGATCTACTCTTTAAGTCACTCTTTCACCCCACTTCTCCACACCTAGTTCCTTCTAGTCTTGTTTACTCTTCTCTATAAAGAAAAACTCCTTCGAGATCTTATGTCATAGTTTCTCCTTGCAGCAGCAGTTCCTCTCACCCCCTTTGCATTAGTCCTTTCCAGTAGTCTCTCCTTACTAAATCTGGATGTTTCTTATTTGACAATACCTAGAAATTTTGATGTATTTATTTCCAGTTGATTATAATTTGAAATGAGATTTGAGAACCACGCTTAGCAGATGGGAACTGTACAATTAACTAGGATAATCTAATACATATATATCTGTGTTAGTCTGTGTTCCTCCAGAAAACAGATTCTGAGGTGAGGTCTTGTGCAGATAGTTTATTTAGGCAGTAATCTCAGGAAGCAAAAGAAAAAGAGCAGGGACAGTGAGCCAGGAAGGAGGAAAGTCCTGTCCAGGGTGCATTATGAGCAGGTTTCACATGTGGGTAACTGAAGTTCAGTTGCTGTGGGAGATCCTTTGAAGAACATATAGAATGTATCTTAGATATGACCTCTCCAGGGACAGCAAAGCTGGAATATTTATCCACTTTCCTCTGTCCTTCACTTGCTGAGAATTATCTCTGAGGGTTTTAAGTCCCAAACATTGCTGGCCATTTTCAAGCAGAGAAGAAGAGATGCATAGGTTTTTGAGGGGACTGTCAGCACATTGTCGCTTATAGCTGCAGGCAAACTCAGAGGGAACCAAGGGGGTATGGATGGGATCAAGAGCCTGTATACTGTATTGAACTTTATATGTTCAAATATATACTTTTCATTTCTTGCAAGTGCCAATTGAACAGCAAAAGTTGACCAAAAAATTCCCAAAACTTTCCCCAAATAGAAATTTTAACTAAGATTAGTTGAGTATTTCCTATATGCTAAATGATTTACATGTATTGTCTTAATTTAACACTCAGGACAAACACCTGAGATAGGTATGATTATTACTTTAATTTTACAAATGAAGAAATTGAGCCTTAGTTTAAATTCTCTGCCCAAGGTTATATAGCCAGGAAAGACAGAGCAGGGATTTAAATCTCAGATTTTTGACTCAAGAATGCAGCTGCTAACCACTATGGGGTATGCTTCCCCACAGCCTTTAATCACAATGTGAGAAAACTACATTAGTTATTGTTAATTATGCTAGAATAATACTAGAAATTCTAGTTAATGTTAGGAAAAACAATGGTATAATAATCCAACAATATATACTCCCATCATTTGGGAATTTAAAAAAACTGTCTACAGAGAAAATGAAAGCACCAATAAGAAAAACCCTCTAGAAGCAAGGGCAAAATGAACTATTGGGACTTCATCAAGATCAAAAGCTTCTGCACAGCAAAGGAAACAGTTAACTAAACCAAAAGACAACTGACAGAATGGGAGAAGATATTTGCAAACAACATATCAGATAAAGGGCTAGTATCCAAAATCTATAAGGAACTTATCAAACTCAACACCCAAAGAACAAATAATCCAATCAAGAAATGGGCAAGGACATGAACAGACATTTCTGCAAAGAAGACATCCAGATGGCCAACAGACACATGAAAATGTGCTCCACATCACTCAGCATCAGGAAAGTACAAATCAAAATCACAAGGAGATACCACCTCACACCAGTCAGAATGGCTAAAATTAACAAGTCAGGAAATGACAGATGCTGGCAAGGATGTGGAGAAAGGGGAACCCTCCTACATTGTTGGTAGGAATGCAAGCTGGTGCAACCACTCTGGAAAACAGCATGGAGGTTTCTCAAAAAAGTTGAACATAGAGCTACCCTATGATCCAGCAGTCACACTACTACCCTAAAGATACAAATGTAATGATCTGAAGGGGCACGTGTACCCAAATGTTTATAGCAGCAATGTCCACAATAGCCAAACTATGGAAAGAACCTAGATGTCCATCAACAGATGAATGGATAAAGAAGATGTGATTTATATACACACACACACACACACACACACACACACACACACACACAATGGAATAGTATGCAGCCATCAAAAGAAATGAAATCTTGCCATTTGCGAC
>NC_081558.1:61478850-61495843 GCF_022355385.1 Mustela nigripes
ACAATGTCCACAATAGCCAAACTATGGAAAGAACCTAGATGTCCATCAACAGATGAATGGATAAAGAAGATGTGATTTATATACACACACACACACACACACACACACACACACACACACACAATGGAATAGTATGCAGCCATCAAAAGAAATGAAATCTTGCCATTTGCGACAATGTGGATGGAACTAGAGAGTATTATGCTTAGCGAAATAAGTCAATCAGAGAAAGACAATTATCATATGACCTTCCTGATATGAGGAAGTTGAGAGTCAGCGTGGGGGGTTTGAGGGGTAGGAAAGGAATAAATGAAACAAGATGGGATTGGGAGGGAGACAAACCATAAGAAACTCTTAATCTCACAAAACAAACTGAGGGTTGCCGGGGGGAGGAGGGGAGGGAGAGGGTGGTTGGGTTATGGACACTGGGGAGGGTATGTGATATGGTGAGTGCTATGAAGTGTATCAGCCTGACGACTCACAGATCTGTACTCCTGGGGCTAATAATACATTATATGTTAATAGAAAAACTAACAAGAAAAACCCTCTATGTCCAAATTTATGAGTTCTGGTTAAAGCTATGCTGAAAAGAAATATTGTTATAAGTAAGAGCGACATTATATGAATTAAACATTCTGCTCAAAAGGTTAGGAAAAGAATAAACTAGTTGGATAATGTAAGGAACGAATAAAAATGACAATAGAGTAGACTTCTAATTCAGCTCAAGATGGAGTAACAGGAATTGGAAGTACCCTCGCCCCTGAGCAACCAAAAAGCAGACAAAACATGTAAAACAGGGATTTTTCAAGACACTCAATATCAAGCAACATAGGACTAGTGATCTCTTGACAAGAAACAAGGTGAGTCCTGCCAGGCCTTGGTGGGGGAAGGGAAACTCTGGCAGAGCCCAGCAGACTCCATGAGTTGAGGAGGAGCTGAAAGTTTGGAGGAGAACAAGAAAGCTGGAGTTCTCAGGATGGGTTACCAAAGAGGAGAGAACTGCAATGGAGAGAAACCCAGAGGCCTGTAGAGTGCTCTCAAGTATTCAGCAGAATATAGACCAGCAAATGCATGTAAGGAAACAACTTGAGTTGGGTGCCTCGGTGGCTCAGTCGGTTAAGCAGCTGACTTCAGTTCAGGTCATTATCTCAGCATCCTGGGATTGAGCCCTTTGTCAGGTTCCCTGCTCAGTGGAGAGTCTGTTTGTCCCTGTCCCTCCACCTCTGCCCCCTGCTCATGCTCTTTCTCTCTCTCTCTCAAATAAGTAAATCTTAAAAAAAAGAAAGAAAGAAAGAAAGATAGGAAACAACATGAGGATAGGGAAAGCAGTACCAAATTATGAGAGGTAACAATACAATGTACAGTGCTCACATAGAATAGTTCCTGCCCACCAGCCAGACTGGGAAACCTCAAGATTTACAGGGCACTGAGTAAAGTACACAGAAGTGTCTTACCTCTGTAATGGGAAATGATTAGCCCTAGAATGAGCACTGTGGAAGTCCCACCTAACACATCATCAGAGCAAGACCCAAAAGAATAAATGCACTTTTCTTTTTTTAATTTTTTTTAATTTATTTTTTTTTATTTTCAGCATAACAGTATTTATTATTTTTTGCACCACACCCAGTGCTAAATGCACTTTTCAAGTAACTTAATAGTGTCCCAGAACAAAGCTCAGGAATGTTTATTCAAACACTAATGTCCATTCCTGACAAGTAAATTTTACACCTTCTATTCAATAAATAACTGCCAGGCAACACAAAGAGGTAGGAAATATGACCCATAACGAGGAGACAAATTATTCAGTCGAAACCACACAAAATGGACACAGAAGAGTTAGCAGACAAAGATATTAAAAATTACAACCATGAGGCAACCTGGGTGGCTCAGTCAGTTAAGTGTCTGACTCTTGATCTCACTTGGGTCTTGATCTCAGGGTTGTGAGTTCAAAGCCCATGGTGGGCTCTGTTGGGGTCCATTATCAAAGAAACAAGACTGAGACAAAGTGAAAGTTATGCAAAGCCTTATTCTATGCCAAGCATTATAAGTCAGACTGACCGGCTAGGGGCTGCCTCTGAAGAGAGTGACCCCCTCCTGATCCCACAGGCTGGTTTTATAGGGCATAACTGCAGACCCAAAGTACGTGGCTTCTATTGTTAAGGCGTTTACTCCTGGAATCGATACCCAGAATCATACCAGGAACTACTGGGGCATTTATTCCCGGAATGAAGTCCGAGGATGTAAACAACAATATGGCTACCTAGGCAATATCGAGTTTCTCTGGCTAAGCAGGCCCTAATAGTTAAACAGGTTTTAACATTAAATTGGCCCTAACAGGCTCCATGCTGGGCATGGAGCCTACTTTAAACCAAAAAATGTCCTGACAATATACATATGTTCAAAAAGTTAAGTAGAGACATGGAAGATGTTTAAAAAACACTCAGAGCTTTCAGAGGTGAAAATTAATAAGTGAACTGTAAGACAACTTCAAGCAGCCTAATGCAAGTATAGTTGGAGTCTCTGGAGAGAGAGAGGGAAAGAGAGAAAAAAATATTTAAATAAATAATGATTGAAAATTTCCTAAACTTGGGCCGCCCTTGGATGGCTCAGTCTCTTAAGGATGTCTGCCTTCAGCTCAGGTCATGATTCCAGGGTCCTGGGATGGAGCCCCACATCAGGTTCCCTACTCAGTGGGGTACCTTCTCTCTTTCCCTCTGCCACTCCCTCTGCTTGTGTTCTCTCTCTCTCTCTCTCTATCAGAAAAAAAAAATCTAAAAAGGAAAAAAAAGAAAATTTCCCAAACTTGATAGGAAGTATAAATACTTACATACTGATGTATATATATGAAATCCCACAAATACTCAAGCATAAAAAGCATGAAGAAAACATAGAGGCCCATCATAATCAAATTGCTTAAAACCAGTGATAAAGAGAGCATCTTAAAAATAGCCAGAGAAAAATAGCACGCCATGTATAGAGAAACAAGAGTGAAGATGATTTCAGATTTCTTTTTGGGAAGAGAAGATAATAGACCAGAAGATAATAGAGCAAATGAGAAGATAATAGAGCAATATCTTTAAAGTACTAAAATTAAAAAAAAAATACTGTCAAACTGGAATTCTATACCCAATAATAATATCTTTCAAAAATGAAGGTGGAATGAGGTGAAAGATGTTGTTAGACTTAACAAAGTCTGAAAGAATTAAATCACTATGACATTGCATTCAACAGGAAATATTAAAGGATGTCCTTCAGGCAGGAGGAAAATGATTCCAGATAGAAACCTGGATCTATACAAGGGAATAAAGACCACTAGTTATGGGATCATTTGTTTTTTTCAGCAGGCTCCATGCTCAATGTGGTGTTCAAGCTCACAACCCAGAGATGAAGAGTCACATGCTCTACCAACTGAGCCAGCCAGGTGCCCTGAAATAGGATCCTTTTAATGCTTAATTTGCATGCATATCTCTGAGCTGAGTGAATGCTCAGGCAATGCCTCATACTTGCAGCTTTCTCAGGAGGATTATCCTTGAACAACCAAGATTATTTGCCCAGAGGTGCCTGGGAATGATGCTGCTGCTTTGTCCTGGCAGCCTATAGTCAATGACTGACCAAGGTGGAAATGTAAAGCCCTTGGCTCAAGATGGGACATGTTCTGTGGTAATTGTTTACCCTCCATACCTCCCTGTGTAATCAGAATGAAGCTAGACTTCACCTGAAACCACATTCTTGCTTTCCCTTTCCTACCCTGCTTCTCTCATTCCCTTATCAGATTCTCTTGAGAGTGCTTGAAAAATAAATCACAGATATATGAACCTCTGTCTCAGGTTCTGTTTTGAGGAACCTGATTAAGGAGAGGCAGATACATATTTGTATCCAATGTAAATACCGACCAAAAGGCATCCATGTTAAGGGAGCCTCACAACAATGAAGTGGATAACTATCCTGTTGATATGAGTGAGTTCTCTTTTTTTCAACCACCATGTTGCTCACTCAGTGTTCATGAATAAAGTGGCCATGGCATCAGAAAGGCAGGCCATACCTCAGTTTAACAACATGGACCTTTTCACACTATGACTTATCTGGCTGTTGCTACTGTCGAGCACACAATATGCTAACAGCAGTGCTGAGCCCCTCATATGGCATCATTCCCTTGAGGAACTAGCCAGCCCCACCTGGTGTGGTAGGTCAGTTACATTGGAGCCCTTCCATCATTAAGTAGGAACTAATTTGTCCTCACTGATTATTCTCTGAATATGGGTTATTTCTCTCTGTCCATTGGCTTCTGCCATCACACTTGTCCATGGACTTATTGGCATTCAATGGCATTTCTTTTCACCATCACGGTATTACATACAACATTGCTTCCAACCAAGGAACTAATTTTACCATAAGCATATGCAGCAAGAGATTCAACTAGTCTTATCATGTGTCTCAAAATCCAGAAGCAGCTGGTCTTACAAAAATGTTGGAATGGTCTGCTGAAGACTCGGTTATGGTACCAGCTTGGAGACAGCACCTTACCAAATTGGAGTGTTATTTTATGGGTTATGATTTGGACCAACAGTTAATATATGTTGCTTTTTTTTTTTTTCATGACAAGAGCACACTGTTAGTTGTGAGGAGCTTCTCACAACTAATAACACACTTGTAAAAGTTTAGCCTCTCATTTCTGTAACCTTAGCTCTTCTCATCTAGAAGTCTTAATTACCAAGAGTAGAATGTTCCCACTAGAATACACAACAATGGTTCCATTGATGTGGAGGTATTTCTCTACATAGTGGAGACAGATAAGACTATGTCTGGAGGGCGCCTGGGTGGCTCAGTGGATTAAGCCGCTGCCTTCGGCTCAGGTCATGATCTCGGGGTCCTGGGATCGAGCCCCGCATCGGGCTCTTTGCTCGGCGGGAGCCTGCTTCTCTCTCTCTCTCTCTGCCTGACTCTCCGCCTACTTGTGATCTCTCTCTCTGTCAAATAAATAAATAAATAAAATCTTAAAAAAAAAAAAAAAAAAAAAGACTATGTCTGGAATTGGGATTCACTAGGATGCTGCTTCTGCTGTTGCTGCTGCTGCTACTTTTTCTTCTTCTTCTTTAAGTAGGCTCCATGCCCAGTATGGAACCCAACGGAGGGCTTGAACTCACAACATGAGATTAAGACCAGAGCTAAGTGTTGGACACTTAACCAACTCAGCCACCCAGGTGCCCCTCATTGGGATGCTTCTTAATACTTGTATGTTCAATAGGTGTGTGGGGGAAAGGGTTACTAGCAACCCCAAAAGGCAGGATGATTAAGGACTAAAGTCCATAAAGAATGAAGGTTGGTTTCCCCTCACTAGGTAAAGAATTCCAAGCAGCCAAGGTCTGAATGAAGTCAAGAGTAACATGGAATAGGTAGATGAAGACGGATATGACAAATATCTGTAATGGCCTTATGATCAGTTATGAAGTTGAGAACTAAGGCTGCTATATTATGTGTATTTTAACGAGTAATTTCAACACCTCCTTTCCTTCTCTGTCATTTTGCATAGAGTTTTGGCAGTGCTTAACTTTATAATTTAATTAAATGGAAACCAGATTATGAGGAGTCACACTCAGACCCGTCAGCGCTGCATATCCCTTGGAGATCCTAGACTTGATATGGACAACATGGTAGATGGAATTATATTTCCCCTTGCTGTGGAAAGGGTGTGAACATCTTCATTTGTAAGATACATCTTCTGCCTGACATTTTATTATGTTGGTCTCAGGCTATTCATAGTGTTGCTGTTGGATAGGAATGCCTGAGGCACTTGTCCAGACCTGTATTACTTTTAGCAAGCCCCCACAGACATTTCCCCACCAGGGCCAGTCTTGGCTGGATTAGCCCTTGTGATTTTTATTATGATTTCAGGATGCATTTCAGCAAGAAACCATCAGAGAAATTTGAGGAACATGATTTATTACTCACAAGTCCTGAAGGATATACAGCATGCTAGGGGGACATACAGTGAGGTCAAAGGTAAAGGGAGAGAGAGAAAGGACCTCGGGCTCTGCCTTGATTAGAACCCAGGGGTGGAGTATCTCAGGTTTCATGGGTTCACTCCTCACTGGCTAATTTAAAGCTTAGAAGTGAGAATTAGGGCATGGGAAGGGAGAAGTGGGGCATTCAAGTGGTCAACTGTCTAGGTTACCCAGGGCTTTATGAAAGAGGAAACTTCATGGGTAATGATGGCTCAATTCCAAATCTGATTGTTTTCCTAATTCCATATCTGAGTGTTTTCCATACAACTGGCAAAATGTGTACTCAATACAACTGGCAAAATGTGTACTCAAGATGGATGTCTTTCCAAAATGGATGCCTCAGCAATCAAAATATATTTTTTTAAGATTTTATTTATTTATTTGACAGACAGAGATCACAAGTAGGCAGAGAGGCAGGCAGAGAGAGAGGGGGAGGCAGGCTCCCTGCTGAGCAGAAAGCCCGATGCAGGGCTCGATCCCAGGACCCTAGCATCATGACCTGAGCTGAAGGCAGAGGCTTAACCCACTGAGCCATCCAGGTGCCCCAGCAATTAAAATCTTAATGCTAGGCACTCACGCTGCAGTTTTGTTAGGTAGAAGCATGAAGTTGTTTTAGAGAGTTAAGTATGGGTGGAAAGATGGGAATGAATGCTGAGTAGCAAAAGGGGTGGACTGTGCTGATGTGGCTCTTGTTTATGCCTCACACTTGTACCCTCCGACTGCACTTTCCAGACCCTCATGTCCATTGGCTTCTGGCTGGGTTTAGCACTATTGGAAACCAGAAAGGAAAATAATGGAGGAAACTAGGGAATTTCTTCCTCTTCCTCTGTTCTGGGCATCATCTCTGGCAGGTTTCAGGTCTCCTCCATAGACCAACTATGGCATGTACAAACGTTTCTGTATGTGACAGTGTATGTGCACTTCTAAAATGTGCCACTGAAATCTGTCTCTGGACCACTCTGTTTACTAGATCTGCCAAGAAAAAGGGTTGGAAACACTATTATTAAAAAAAAAAAAAAGATTTTAATTATTTATTATTTAGAGAGAAAGAGCACGTGTGCACTAGTGTATGTGTGATCAGGGAAGGGGCAGAGGGAGAAGGTGAGAGATAATCCCAAACAGATTCTGTACTTAAGTGTGGACCCCAACACAAGCTCGATCTCACCATCCTGAGATCGTAACCTGGACTGAAATCAACAGTCAAGATGCTTGACCGACTGAGCCACCCAGGTGCCCCCTGGAATATGTTCTCAAATGATACAGTCTATTAAAGGTGGTTTCCTTTGAGTGAACATTATTGATGACTTTTCTTCATTTGGTTATTTTTAAAAAGAAAAAAAGTATATCCCCTCTCACCTCTGTTAATACACTGATGAATAGTGCAAACTGTCACCTGGTATTTATTTTCATGAGCCCCTAATTGCAGCTAATCAAGCATTTACCTTGCACTTACAAGCTCTTGCTACAGGTACATTTTTATATATCCTCTGTAAAGAAACATAATTGCAGTAGAAGTCATAGAAATGAACATAAGAAAAAGTAATAGATGAGTATCATCACTTATTACTTAAGCATAATTCCTTTTTTCTAGCCTCATAGAGATCAGGAAGAGAAAACAGCATCTTAAATAGAATTTACAAAGCAGAGAAGCTGTTGACAAGATAAAAACCCATGGCATTTGCATGTAATGGAACTGTATCCAGAATGCTAATTTTATTCAATGAATAGAATTATAGATTTTTAAATTTGTATTTCTCAAAGAGCAAATCAAATATTATTTTCTTCTCCAAAATGTTTTTATTTCTATGGTAAAAATAAAAGAGTTTCCTCATCTAGATCAATCTGACTGACCTGCCTTTGCTGTTCAGAATATTTTTGGTAGAACATACAGTAATTTTTAGACTTCATTGTAATCTTAGCGACTGTTAAGGGCAGCCCTCTAATTTAACAGGAAATTGAGACCAAGTGCCTTGGTTAGGCGAGTAAGAGGCAGAGCAGAACCACAAAACATTCTCTTGACTTTACCTTCGCTGCTTGTTATACATACTAGTGGTTCTCAAACAGTGGTTTATTCTTCAGATCACACCTACCCTGCCTCAGCATTCCCATTCCTGTGATTCTCTTATGTTCCCTTCTTCAGCTGAAAAGCAGCATATTATCATCTTCCACCTCTCAAATCAAAACTTAGAATCCCTAATTTACTATGCTATTATCTATTGATTTTCTGCTGTGGGAGATACAGAGTTAGCTATCTCTTGCCCCTTTTTAAGCCCCCTGATCCTGTCCCCAGCCCCTAACATGCTTATGTCATACTTTCGTTTAGACAATATCAGTTTACATGTGAATGCTTTTCTCAGCTGAGCCATGCCGTATGCCCTGGATACCTTCCTTCTCTGTTCGATTGTCTCTCTTCTCTAGAGTTTTAAGGTTGTTTGCTTAGGTCTACTTGACACTAGTGTAATTCAAACACTCTAATAGCTGTGTAAATCAGCAATTCTCAAACTTTTCGGTCTCAGAATCCCCTTTCACTCATAGTATTATGGAAGATCCCAAAAAGTTTTCATTAATGTAGGTCATACCCAGTGACATGTGCCATGTTGGAAACCATATTTATATATAAATAAACACTGAAAAATATTTATATAAACATTCAAAAACATTAATAAATCTATTTCATAGAAACAACACTTTTTATGAAACATAACTGTATTTTTCAAAACAAAATAAACTTAATAAAAAAAGAGGTATTACTTTATATACTTTCAAGTCTCTTTAATGTTGGGTTTATTAGTAGACAGCCTGCTTCTCATTTGTACTTCTGCATTCAATCTGTCATTTGTATGTTGTATGTTAAGTAGCCTCTGGAAAACTCCCTGTATACTCATGTGAAAATAGTTTGACCTTGCAAATTCCTTGATAGGGTCTTGAGGACCTCGTAGGGTCACTGGACTTCACTTTGAGAATGACTGGTCTACATATTTTCAAATGCAACAAGTATTCCAAAAATTTAATCTTTTAAAATGGAATTGTTTCTGGATCCTTCTGACTGCTCCAATATAGCCTGGTTTCCCTCTGCACCCAGTGCTCAGCTGTTATCCTGGCATCTGCCTTCACTTCTCTCCAAAGGTAATCAGGCCTTTGTTTCATATATCCCAAGGCTTCCATTTCTTGTTTTGGTGGAGTATATCCCACAGTAGCTTTCTTTGAAATGAGGAGACACATTTTCCTAGACCTTACATATCCAAAAATATGCTACCTTCATACTACATTGAGAATTTGGCTGAATTTATAATAATTTGGAAATTATCTTTCCATCATTATTTTGAATACATTATTCTCCATAGTCTTTTAACTGCCTATATTGCCATTGATAACTCAAAAGCCATTGTGACTCCTGATCCTTGTGTTTTACCCTCAGGGAACTTTTAGAGTTTTCTCTCTGTTCCCAGTGTTCTGAAATTTCACAGTGATATGTATTGGTGTGAGCCCACTATGCTGGCATTTCCTGGGTCCTTTCAATTTGGAAATGTATCACTTTGTGTGATATTGTGGTATAATAAGAAATACATATTTTGTCTTCATTTCTGATTCCTGGTATAAAGCTTTTAAAAGCTTTGGAATTTCCTGAGTGGTAGGAGGGAGAGGAGAATCTTTTGTTAATTATAAAACCTCCCTTTCAACCGTACCTGAGTTTATGTTAAGGAAGTGACTCTTGAAGGTTGGGGGCTGGTTGCTAGAGGAAGCAACCATGTGATTAGAGGGTTGGAACTTTTAGCTTCACTTCCTTACAGGAGTTGGGGAAGGGAAGGTAGGACTAGGAATTGAGTTAAACATCATTGGCCAATTATTTAATTAATCATGTCCACATAATGGAACCTCCATAAAAACCCTAAATGAAAGGGTTTGGAGAGCTCCTTGTTTGGTGAAGCTTGGAGGGTGGTGCCCCCCAGACTTCATGGAAACAGAAGCTCCTATGCTTGGGACCCTTCCAGACTTTGCCCTATGTACCTCTTCATCTGGCTGTTTATTTATATGCTTTATAATACATGGGTGATATTGAGTAAAGTGTTTCCCTGAGTTCTGTGAGCAATTATAGCAAACTATCAAACCTGAGGAGAGAGCTGTAGGAACCTCCAGTCTGTAACCAAATCAAACTTATGACTTGTGATTGGTGGCTGAAGTGGGGGGAAGTCTTGTGTGATTCAGTCCTTAGCTCATAGGGTCTGTACTAACTCTAAGTAGATAGTGTCAAAATATCTTGGTGGGGTAAAATGTGACACCTAAACATTTGGTGTCAGAAGTGTTTTGAGTAGGAAAAAAATTTTCCTTTTACTTTCCATCCTGTGAAAAATTTCCTTGAATCTCTACTTTGATGATACTCTCACTTAAATCTTTTCTCTTTCTGGAACTATTATTCAGATGTTGGGCCTTCTGAGCTTGTCCTCTAACTCCTGGTCCCTTTTTTATGTGTCTGATTTATTTTCCATTTCTTCTATTGAATATTTATTTATTTATTTATTTATTTATTTTATCTATTTATTTGACAGAAAGAGAGAGAGAGCACAAAGCAGGGGAGCAGTAGAGAGAGAGGAAGAAGCAGGCTCTCTGCTGAGCAGGGAAGCTCAAAGTGGGGCTTGATCTTGGGACCCTAGGATCATGATCTGAGCCGAAGGCAGATGCCCCGATTGACTGAGCCACCCAGGTGCCCCTTCTGCATTTTTCATAATTTCTTGTAATAGCATTACAGTCCTCTGAAAGTTACTTTTTAAAATAGTGTCTTTATACAAGAATACTAATTCAAAGGATTCAAGGATTCATGCTTCCTGGTGTTCATAACAACATTATCTACAATAACCAAATTATGGAAAGAGCCCAAATGTCAATTGACTGATGAATGGATAAAGAAGATGTGGTGTGTGTATGTATGTATGTATGTGTGTGTGTGTGTGTGTGTGTGTATACAATGGAATATTACTCAGCCATCAAAAAGAGTGAACTCTTACCATTTGCAATGATGTGGTTGGAGCTAGAGGGTATTAAACTAAATGAAATAAGTTGGTCAGAGAAAGAGAAGTACCATATGATTTCACTCATGTGGAATTTAAGAAACAAAACAAATGGAAAAAGAGGAAACAAATAGAGAAACAAAACAAATGGAGAAAAGAGGAAAATCAAGGAACAGACTCCTTAAAAAAAAAAAAAAGATTTTATTTATTTGAGAGAGACAGAGAGAGTGCACACATAAGTGGAGGGAAAGGAGCAGAGAGAGAGGGACAAGGAGACTCCCCACTGAGCTGGGAACCCAACATGGGGCTCAATACCAGGACGCTGGGATCATGACCTGAGCCTAAGGCAGTCACTTAACTGACTGAGCTACCCAGGGGATCCCCCAAGGAACAGACTCTTAACTATAGAGAACAAATAGATGGTTACCAGAGGGCAGATGGGTGGGGAGTGGTTCAAATGATGGGGATTAAGGTGATCGGGATTAAGATGAGCACTGGGTGATGTATGGAAGTGTTGAATTACCATGTCATACACCTGAAGCTAATATTACACTGTGTGTTAACTAACTGGAATTTTTTTAAAAAAAACACCCTTGAAAAAAAACAGTGTCTTTATCTTGTTCCATGCCTGTAACATCTTTTCTTAGTATTCTGAGGATATTGATGACTTTTTTTTTTCTGTTTTCTTCTCCTTGGAGAATCTCTGTTTCCTTTAGTTTGCTTTTATCAGTAAGTTTGCTAGTCTCCATCTTTCATGTTAAAAACTCTCCCTAGATGCCTGGCATTCTTGGTTGGTTATATAGTGGTAGAGCAGGAATTCCCCAATTGGCCATATCAAATGTGGGCTTCACTGGAGGATTATCTGGCTGGGTCATTTATCAAGGAAACTTTAATGTCAGTATCATTAGGTATTTTTTCCTGTGTTGGTCAGATTCCCCACAGAAGGCCCTTTCAATCTCCTGCTTAGAAGGTTGTAAAAGAAAAATACTCCTTACTGTAGTCTGAATGTCTTTGTCCTCCCAAATTCAAATATTGAATTCTTAATGCCCCATGTGATGGTATTAGGAGGTAGGGTCTTTGGGAGGTGATTAGGTCACAGGGCTCTCATAAATGAGATTAATACCTTTATAAAAGAGGCCCATCTTTATAAAAGATGCTGTTCCTTCTGCCATGTAAGAATACACTGAAAGGCCTGTGACCTGGAAGAGGGTGCTCACCAGAATCTAACCGTGCTGGTACTCTGATCTCTAGCTTCTACAACTGTAAGAAATAAATTTATGTTGTTTATAAACCACCTAAACTGGTATTTTGTTATGGAAGCTTGATACTCCTTTTTTTTTTTTTTTTTTTCCTATACTGTTGTCAATTTTGGTTACTAAAATGTGTGGACTTTTTCCCACATCAAGCAATTCTTCTTCAACACTCTGGTGGGCCTGATTGGGTTTCCTGTGATGTAATTCAATTCTGATGCTATCTACCTGGAGACAACGTAAGGTCTCACAGGTTGAGGGTTCATTTCCACCAGGCTTCCCCTATTTTGGACACAAGTCCAGGCTGTTACCTGTGCTTCTGACAAGCTATGAATTGAAGGCTCCTATGATCCTTTCCTTATGTTTGATCAGTTTGCTAGGGCACTTCACAGAACTTAAGAAAAGTTTACCTGCTATCATTCATTTATTAAAAGGTTACAGTCAGAAGAGAGATGTAGGGGGTATTATGCTAAGCAAAATAAGTCAATTGGAGGAAGACAATTATCATATGATCTCTCTGATATGAAGAATTTGAGGGCAGGGTGGTGGGAGGGGGGTCATGGGGGAAAAGGAAGGAAAAAATGAAACAAGATGGGACCGGGGAGGGAGAAAAACCATAAGAGACTCTTAATCTTAGGAAACAAACTGAGGGTTGCTTGGGGCAGGGGGATGGGCTGGCTGGGTTATGGACCTTGGGGAAGGTATGTACTATGGTGAGTCCTGTGAATTGTGTAAGACTGATGATTCACAGACCTGTACCCCTGAAGCAAATAATACATTATATGTTGATAAAACACATAAATCAATTTAAAAAAAGAGAAAGAGAGACATAGGGCAAGGTATGGGGAAGAAGTGTGGAGTTTCCATGCTCTCTCTAGGTACAAAACCTTTCCAGGACCTTCAGGTTGGTTACATCCTGGAAGCTCTCTGAACCCTGTCCATTTATGTTTTAATGGAGGCTCCATTATGTAGGTTCAACTGATTGAATCATTGGCCTTTAGTGATTAACTTAATATAGTCCCTGTCCTCTATTGGGAGGTCAAGGGGTAAGATTATTAGTACCAACTCTCTAATCACATGGTTGGTGCTCGTGGCAACCAGTCCCCCAACCTGAGTCTATCTAGGAACTTTACAAAAATTACTTCATTAATGTAAACTCAGCTGTGGTTGAAAGGGGCTTGTTATACATGAGCTATTTTAGGAACCAAGGACAAAAGATAAAATATTATGGCAAAAGACGATCCTGTCATGCTTTATCTTTTAAGATATTTTAGGAACTCTGTGCCAGGAATGGGAAAAAGACCAAATGTATATATTTGTTATTACAAATTACAATCTCACAAAAGTATATACAGGTTCCAGTGTTCTGTAACACTACGAAGGAAGAACACTGGGCATCTTAGCACTCAGCAAATAAATACTCAGTCTTCCTAATTTCAGGATGGTGCCTGTTGCAGACATTGTTAGTCCACCTAGAACTACCCCTCCAAATCTTTTTAAAGTTTTCAATATACTTTATTTTTTAGATCAATTTTATGTTCATAGCAAAATTAAGTGGAAGGTACAAAGATTCCCTAAATTCCTTCTGCTGCCACACATGCATAGCCTCTCCCACTATCAATGTACCAAACCAGAGTGGTACATTTGTTACAGTCAATGAACCTATACTGACATCATTATCACCCAAAGTCCATGGTTAACAATAGGGTCCACTCTTGATGTTATATCTTCTAAGGGTTTTAATGAATATATAATGTCATGAAGCCACCACTATAGTGTCACATCGGATAGTTTCAGTGCTGAACCTACTCGTTTCCTTCTTCACCCCTAACCCCTGGCAACCACTGGTCTTTTTACTGTCCTCATACTGTCCAGAACATCATATTGTTGGAATAATACCATATCTAGCCTTTCCAGATTGTCTTATTTCACTTAGTAGTATGCATTTGAAGTTCCTCTGTCTTTTTTCATGTCTTGATAGCTCATTTCTTTTTAGTACTAAATAATATTCGGTTTTTTATGTACTGTAGTTTTTTTCATCCATTCACATATCTTTTGCCTCTGTGCTTTTGTTTATTATCCCCAATGGTGAAACTCAGCTTTCTTTTTACTTCATAAACATATTCCATTCATACAAAACATCCTTGAGTAAAAAGATTTTATTATAGCACTGGCCATGGGGCATATTATGGACAAAATAAACTTACAAGTTCATGATTTCATAGTCTTTGTATCTCAATTAAACTTCTTCATACCTTATTGGTTAAGAATCATTGGTGAGATTTCAAAGCTTACTATAAACTATAGTAATCAAAATATTGTGGTACTAGCATAACCAGGTAGATGAATGGAATAGAATTGAAAGTTTGCCGATAAACCCACATATCTCTGGTCAACTGACTTTTTTTTTTTTTTTAAAGATTTTATTTATTTATTTGACAGAGAGAAATCACAAGTAGATGGAGAGGCAGGCAGAGAGAGAAAGAGAGGGAAGCAGGCTCCCTGCCAAGCAGAGAGCTCGATGCGGGACTCAATCCCAGGAGCCTGAGATCATGACCTGAGCCGAAGGCAGCGGCTTAACCCACTGAGCCACCCAGGCGCCCCTCAACTGACTTTTAACAAAGATGCAAAACTGTTCATTGAAGGAAAGAAAACACCTTTTCAAAAAATGGTACTGGGGCAACTGGATAACCACATGCTAAAGAATGAAGGTGGACCCCTTGATTCATACCATATACAAAAATTAACTCAAAAATGGACCAAAGACCTAAATGTAAGGACTGAAACTATAAAACTCTTAGGAGCTAATACAGGTATAAACCTTCATGATCTTGGGTAAGGTAATGGTTTCTTAAATATGACACCCAAAACACAAGCAACAAAAGGAAAAATTAGATAAATTGAACTTCATCAAAATTAAAACTTTTGTACACCAAAGGGTACTATCAAGAAAGTGAAAAGGCAACTCACAGAATGGGGAAAATATTTGCAAATTGTAAGATCTGATAAGGACCGCATATCTAGAACAATGAAAGAATTCTTACATTTGAACAAAAAAGAGATAACCCAATGGATATTTCTTTTAAGAAGATATACATGTAGGCCAGGAAAAATAGTTTTCCCTGTACCCTTCCAGGTTCTTGGCTGAGATCCCCCTACAATAAAAAGATTAACAGGAGAAAACAAGTTTAATTACATATGTATGTACCAGAACCCCATAAAGATATGAGACTCAAAGAAGCGACAAAATAGGAAGATCTTATACCTTTTAGACAAAGAAATAACAAATTTCTGAAGAATTGACTAGTAAATGGGTTTGGATTAAAGGTAGTTAAATGATGAAGAAGAAACAAGGTTTGTTTATACACCCTTTTTGACGCTGAATTCCCAGTTTCTAGCGATAAGGATACTTCCTACCCTTCTGGCATAGGGAGAGGGACCTATTACATGGGAGATTTATCTCCCACTTTCAGAGGGACAAAGGCAGGTCAGAGTGTCTGTCTTGCACTGGCTGTTTCTTGTAAGGACCTATTTTACTGTCCCTACTCCCCTTCCCCAGGGGAGTTAAAAAACAAGTCCTGGAAACAAGTTCCAGGTGTGGAGGCCAAGAAAAACAAGGCTGTACCCACCTCGAGTCTAGCCCTGACATAAGTACAGTCATCCTGGCAAAGCAAAAGCTGGCACCTTGCACTGTAAAAGTGGGTTAGTGTAAAAAAAAAAAAAAAAAAAAAAAAAAAAAGAGTGGGTTAGCATAAGAATGGCCATCCTGAAGGCCAGGAAGCCATTTTTCTGAGCGTCCCTAACCAGCCCACAGGGTGCACATAACTTGAGATAAGAGAAAGTAGCTAAAACCTAAGAAACAACTTAATCATATACCACCAGGGCAGTTAGGCAATGGCACCACAGGGACCAAATGTTAAAAACAAATAGCTAACTTGCAGAGATCACTATCCTCCAAGACAGGAGTCTCCCTTGGTTTGCAAATGTCCTGATGATTTATGACAAAAAGGGCTATCTCTTCAATGGCCCAATTTCCAGAGACAAATGGCTCAGTTTCTCAAGGCCTAAGATCGCCCTCCCCACCATAAAACAGGGAGGCTGAGGCAGAAGGAAATGTAAATAAAGTTCAATTTCTTCTAAACCTAAATCTCACTTAACCACCAGGATGGCGCCAGGGTGATGCAGGGGTGTCAAAAGGTTAAACAAAGTTAAACTGTCAAAGTGGGGTGCAAGATATGTATGTAGCTATGGAAAAGTGCCTTGAAAATGCTATATAAACCCTTGTCTTTGAGTGCTGGGGTCCTTGTTAAAACCCGCTGCGCCGGGCGGATACTTGGACCCCAGCTAGCTGGAAATAAACCTCTCTGTGTGACTTGCATTATCGAGAGTGTTCTCTGTCTAATTGAGGGGTGGTCGACTCCGAACTCTAACATACTCCAGTTTAATTCAAAATAATCAGTATGCCAAATGACAGAATTTGGGGTGATATATCCTGAGCCCTAACATGCAAATAGTCAACAAGCACATGAAAAGATGCTTAACATTAGTCATTAAAGAAATGCAAATCAAAATCACAGTATGTTACTGATGAGGGAGCAGGAGGCTGGCTGAGGACAAAGCAAGAGCTGGCGCCTTGCACCCCCCCCCTTCCATCCGCTCCCCTCCATAGGTGTAGCATTCCTCAGGCACCACTGACTGCCATAAAATGATAAATAGTTAACTTGCTGAGATCACAATC
>NC_081558.1:61500843-61528547 GCF_022355385.1 Mustela nigripes
GGCTCCGGACCTCAGCCCACCAAACCTCACCTAGGTTCTAGAACTTCATCATTACCACTTCCTACCCATAGGTTGGCTATACCTAGTATGCAACATTGTGAATATACTAAAAACCATTGATTGTATACTTTAAAATGGCTTAAGTATTGAATTTTATGTTATGTGAATTTTACCTCATTTAAAAATACTGAGTTCAGGAGGCTGATGTAAAACTTGGACTCTTTGGTATGATCACAGTATTTATTTATCCATTTAATAAATGTTAAGTGAGTGTCTTCAATGTGCTATATAGTAGAATGCATGCTAATAAAATTAAATCATGACAGCTATTCTCAAAAACTTGAGTCTAGAGGAGGAGGTGGATTATCTAATTAGGTTACATGGGGTAAGTGTTGTAACAGAACTGAGAAAAACTTGTTTGAAGCACAAAGGAAAGGGAGAACAACTTTGGAAGAGTTGAGAAAGTCTTTACAGAGGAACGTTTGAACTTGATCTTGAAGGAGAACAGTTTGCTGAGTCGTCCAGTGGTATAAAGAACATGTGCAAAGTCAGGTATGAAAGAATGAGCTATATTCCAAGAATGAATTTCCCTATTACTGTGCAAGCCTTGAAGACTTGTATAGCCAGACCCAATCCAGTCCAGATCAAACCAGGCACAAACCCAGAATCTCTCAACGGACTCCCATTAGGAGGAAGGGGTTTTAAGCTTTGCCAGACCTCAGCTAATCTATGTGAGGCATAGACCGAAATACTTTGCCCCCTAGAGTCCTTTATAGTGTCTACAACAGTCAAATTGGAATGCAGCTTACTTTCAGTAGGTGGCAGTGTTCACAAAGCAGATATTTTTGTGTCCCGTTCCCTTGCCTCCGGATTTTAGCTGTAGTTGCTGAACACAGCCTAAGGGCTCAAACATAGGAAGCTAGACCCTGGAAGGACCTTGGCCAGCATCATTTAGGTTCTAAATGACCACCTTTACCCCCAGTGGACTCCTCACATTTCTCCCAGTGGAGTCCTTCCACCCAGAAACTGCAGTGCTAATTCCTGGTTTTGAGTGCAAAGGAAACTGCATTATCAGAGTGTTTATTATTGGAGTACCCATAATTACATGTTGGGAAGCAAAGGTCCTCCCAACATGAAATGTTCACTAACAAATCCTTATAAAGCCAGTCCCCCTTCACATCTCTCTCTGGCTTAACACTGACATCTACTCCCACCCAACATTAATGTCAGATGTTTTCACTGTGATTACTATGTCAAACAATTGCAAAGTGAAATTGCCAGTCTTGCAAAAGACTTCACTAAGATAATGGTAGTGTTGGTGGAGAACTGATTCAGTAATTATTATTACTGAAGCCTCCAAGAAATGAGGGTCTGGCAGAGTTTATCTGGTCACAACTGAAAAAGAGAAAATCAATGATGATAGCATAATGGAGGCTTCAGAAAGGAATGAATAGAAATTCAAAAATTAAGAGTAAAGTGGTAGAAAAGTGATAAAGCCCTTGACTATTTTGCAAAATTTACTTTCTTTAAAACTTCACTGTGAAGATCCAATGAAAAGTGATGGGTGCCATATTTCGCTATCTTAATAATTTCTTCTTTCAGAAAAACGTATGCCCCAAACATGATTTGATTCATTTTTCTGTTCAAAGAATTAGTCCATAGTTGAGTTATAATCAAAATGTGGCTAAATATAAAATAAATTTACTATAATAATTTTTAGTTCTTTTGAGATAAATTTCTTTTTTTTTAAAAGATTTTATTTATTTACTTGAGAGAGAGACAGTGAGAGAGAGCATGAACGAGGAGAAGGTCAGAGAGAGAAGCAGACTCCCCATGGAGCTGGGAGCCCGATGCGGGACTTGATCCCAGGACTCCAGGATCATGACCTGAGCCAAAGGCAGTCGTCCAACCAACTGAACCACCCAGGCATCCCTTGAGATAAATTTCTATCACCCCTATCGTTTGCTATAAAATGTTGCTTAAAGTGACCTTTTGCCAGGACCAATTCTTTTTCCCTGGAGAATTCCTTAATTTTACCCTGCAAGAGTTTATAGGGCCCACTAGGCATGAGAACATTTTAGATGTGTTGGTTAGTGGAAATTACAGATCTGGTTCCAGATCACTGGCCTAGCTCCTTCCCCCAAGAGGAGTGAGGTGTCCCTATTGTTGGGTCCATGGTCAAAGGAGCGAGACTGATACAAAGCGAAGGTCAAGCAAAGCTTTATTTTGCGCCATGCATTGAGAATCAAACTGACCACCAGGGCCATCTCTTGCAAAGAGGTGACCCCTCCCAGTCTCACAGACTAACTTTTATAGAGCAAAGGCCATGTGGTCGAGCCTGGCCACACACAGGTGGCCAATTGAATTACAATTTACCCTATAGTAGTTATTTGAACTAGCCTGTCACTCTGGTCAGAACTGGCACCCAAAAGGCAGGGTCCACATTCTTGGGTGGTTAGGGAGGTATTTTCCTGATTGGATGTCTCCACCTGACTTGGCTCATCCTTGTATTCTGGGCTCTGTTATCTCCCCATGACCTGACACGTCCTGGTATATGAGCTCTGTTATCAGGGACTGGTCAGTCATATTTTACTGGTTTCCCAGACTTGTTTCTAAGTAAGTTCCTCTTACTTAGGGGATAGGGTCAATCTAAGTTTACTGTATAAACAACAAAATGGCTTGCTCTGGCTAAGTAGGCCCTTACACTTATGATGACTGCATCAGTTATCATAGACTAGAATCATGAAGATGTTGATCTGGCTCATAGAAGTTGCTCTCTGGGCTTTGTGAGAAATTCAGCTGCTGATGTAACTGGCTGTTCTTCCTTCCTTTAATGCTGTAGTTACATTTCTTAAAAAGTGGTACATGTAAATAAAAAATTTATTAAATGAGTCAATTCTGTGGGAGGGGCAAAATCCATGTTTACAAAACAGAGAATCCCCCTGATGTAGTAGGAGGTTGTTAAAGCAAAGAATCCTTCCCTTTTCAGAAGGGGGTTTTATGAAAATCCTTCCCCCATCCCTAATTTATAGATATTTAGTGTATCTATTTTTAATTTTATTTTTTTGGAAGATTTTATTTCTTTAACCAATGGAGCCATACAGGTACCCCAGTGTATCTCTTTTTTAAATTGCGTGACAAGGGTGAAAGTGGGGAGGTCAGTTAGGAGGTACTTCCACTAAGGGAAGCAGGTACTGATGGTTACTTAAATTGACATAGAGGCAAAGAAAGTGTTCAGATCTGGTTGGCTTTGAAGGCAGACCCAACATTTATCCTGATACATTGGATATGTGATGCAAGAGAAACAAAGGATGATTCTAAGTTTCTTAGTTACTAGAAGGATTGAGTTTCCATCAGCTGATGGGGAAGACTATGTTTCAAGTGTGAGAAAATCTTAGCAGTTTAGTTTTGGATATGTTAAGTTTAACATCCCAGTGGAGATATTAAATAGGCAGTTGAAAATAAAAGCTTAGAGATTAGGAGAGTGGCATAGGCTAGATATATAAACTGGAGATATAAACAACCCTCTATTGTTATCAATAGATAGATGATAAAGTCACGTTGATAGATGAGGTCACCAGGGGTAGTAAAGAAGAAGAGAAGGGGCCCAAGATGGATTTCCCAGGCACTAACACGTAAAGGTGTTGAGGAGAATAGGAGGACCCCAAATTGAAGACTGAGAAGGAGCCACCAGAGGAGAACCAGGGGAGTATGGTGACCTGGAAACCAAGGGAAGAAAGTATATATAAAAGGAGAGAATGGTCAGCTGTGTCATATGCTACTAAATGGCTGAAAACCAGTCATCAGGTTTAACAGCGTGGGCTTCAGTGGTGACCTTGACATGAGAAGCTTTGTTATAGGGGTAGAAGCAAAAGCCTAGTTAGAATGGGATTCAGAGAGGACAGGAAGAAAAGAACTGGAGACAGCAAGAATTAGACAACCATTTTGTGGAGGCTGAGAGTGAAAGGAAGTAGAGAATTGGGGCAGAAATTTATAGGGGAAGGGGGTAAAGAGAAGGTTTTGATTTATTTTTTAGTATGGGGGAAATAGTATGTTTTTAAGCTGGTAGGAATGATTCTTTAAAGTGGGAAACATTTTTGATGCAGAAAAGAGAAGAGAGAAATGATGAAACTATGTCTCTAAATTTACAAGAGGGGATGAGACAGATGGCGCTAGTAGAGGGCCTGGTTTTAAAAAGGTCATGGAGATGTCACCCAAGGTAACAGGGAATGTATTGGTTAGCTTTTGTAGCATAACAGATCACCCCGAAACTTAGTGGATTAGCGGATCAGTGGAGTGGTTCTTTTTGTCTGGGCTAGCTTGACTGATCTTTGCTGGGCTTGCTGTGGGTCCACTGATAGGTTGGCTAGAAGTTGAATCATTATTTGGCACTCACGCACCACTCGTATATCTGGCAGTTGGCTGTCAACTGGAGTGCCTTGGTTGTTTTCCACATGGCGACCACTCTGCCAGGAGGCTTACTTGAATTTGTTCACATGGTAGTCTCAGATTTCCAAGCTCAGCAAGGGAAGACCAACCCCAATGCGCAAATATTTCTCAAGCCTGTATTTGCATCACATTGACTAATGCCCTTCTGGCTAAAGCAAGCCAGATGGCCAAGCCCTGATTCAAAAGTTAAGAGAAACAGATTCTACTTCCCGATAAAAGAAGCTGCACAATGACATTGCAATGATATGGATTCAGGAAAGGGAAGCATTTGTGGCCATTTTTTGCAATTGCTACAGGAAGGAAGGCAATGAATATGGATGCAGATACCAATAGGTGAACAGATATAATTGTAGGATTTGGGGGAATTCTCTTCTGAATGCTTCAGTTTTCTCAAAGATAAGGTCTCAAGTTCAAGGCCCACACCAGGCGGATGTTGATTTATTCATTTACAAAGAACGACAGAACTGCTTAGAAAACTAGGTCTTTATGGCCTAAGGTCCTTCTTTAGGGAAATGTTTCATGGAAGCCACCCAACCATGAAGCCTGGGGTTTCTGCAAAAGGGGCTTATTGGATAATTGATGACTGATGTCATGGAGCTTGATGCAAGATGTATCCATCCTTGAAAAGGACAGACTCCTCAAGCCAATTGAAATATCCCATCTGTTAGGCACTCCCCACTCTAGACAGTGCTATATGAGCACCACTGGACTCTGCTTTTTGACTGTATTTTCTCTGTGGACCAGGCCCTTTATCTCCTACTCTCTACTACATATGTTGTTAGTGTTGTTAGTGAGGTTGCAGGGGACTTCTGTTCTTGCTGCTGTGGTCCTGAGAGATATTTTGACTTTTCAAATATATTTCATCCCAACCTTTACCTGTTAAATCTTAGTTTAACCAGCAATGTTCTGAGAGGTATTGTATTTAACTTGGGCTTTTCTTTCTTTGAATGTTTAGGTTTTTTAGACCTCTGTTTCTTCTGGATTTATAGTGTCTCCCTGTAATTTTTTGAAATCTCATTCAGTGACTATTGGCCTGGTTTTATGATCAATGCATAATTTGTTTCTTGTAGTAAAATTAATCCCTCTCTTGTTTAGTATAAATGTATTTGATTGGAAATTAATAATTTTAGAGGGAGGAAAAGAAGCTAAGGTCAATTTTAGGGACTGAATATTAATGTCCCCACTTAGTATATTGAAACCCTAACCCCCTCTTTGATGATACCATAGGAGGTGGGGACTTTGGGAGGTAATTAGGTCTAATTGAAATCATGAGGTGGGATGCTCATGGTGGAATTAGTGCCCTTATAAGAAGGCACCAGAACTTATGCTCTGCTATCTCTCTTCATCATGTGAGGATACAACAGTAAGTTGGCCAGGAACTGTAAACTAGGAAATGGCTCTCACCAGATACTGAATCTATCAGCACCTTGATCTTGGACTTCCCAGCCTCCAGAACTATGAGAAATATTTGTTATTTAAGCCTTCGAGTTACGGTATCTGCTATAGCAGCCTGAGATGACTAAGACAGTCATTATAATTGTGAGACATCTAAATATGGGGTGACCTGGTTGAGAAAAGGCAAGACATGGTTTGGGTTCAATGCTTCTAAGTGGCACTGGAGATTCATTTTTGGTAGGGCTCTCTTTTTGCTGATTCCTGTAAACTTGATCTTAGATTTTTCAATGAGTAAAACTCCCAGGAGTGTCCCAGGTCTGGGATCTGTTGCCCCTGTCAAGACCCTTTAGAAAGTTTCTTTCTACTCCTATGGGCACCCCAGAGAAGTCCAGGTGGCTCCCCACATACTTGGGAGACACAGTCACCCCAAACAACTAGTCAGAGCTGACCTGTGACAGGAAAGTGAGTTGGGAGAATCAGATTTTCCTTTCCTCTTCTCACTGCAACTCATTCCCTGGGGCTGAGTGGGCCAAGTGGAGCATTACCACTTCTCCTTCAACCAACTGTATCTGTCCTTGAAATTCAAGAAAAAGCACTGGATTAGAGTCAGGTCCCATCTGGGCAGTGTGATGCTTGGCAAGTCACTTAACCCATCTGTGCATTGGTTTCCTAATCTCTAAAATAGTGTCTATGCCACTCTGATGGGGTTGCTATAAGAGTTAAGTAAGATCAAATGTGTGAAAGAATATTAACAAAATGTAATAACTGTAATAGTATTTTTACTATTTAAAATGAGTCAAGTAGAAGGTAAGGGGATTCCTCTTTTTGTTGATACATGAGTCATTTATATAATATGCATGAGCAGGAGTAATGGGAAGTTGACTATCTATGGGGGAAAGATGGATCAGCCAAAGGGATGCAGGTTGTCTGTAAAGACCGATAACAGAAGTCAGCAGTTATATTGAGTAAAATTGTGGACCTAGGGGAGAACAGTAGATTGTCTATTAATGTTTTGAGGCATAAAAGCACAGGTTATATGCTTTTAGGCAGAGACAGGAGGATTGAGCATTGAACGGCATGGATGAGTTGGCCATTGAGATCTTTACTCTGTAATTAACCTTGATGGATCAATTCATCAGGCCTTCAATGAAAAGCTTCACTGATAGAGGATGTGTGGAATGCAAAGGATGCGTTGAACTGTTCTGGCACTCCAGGATCTTGGGGAGAACAGATTTATGAAACAACTGGGAACTACTTGCAATCTAAACTACAAACTGAAAATTCAGCTGTTTACCAGGACCCAGCAGGTGATGCAGCTGAGGAGGCAGGCCATTTGTAAGAAAAACCAGTGCCTAGAGGCAGTATCAATGGCATTTGGCCTTAGTTTGAAAATACAGGGAGTGGTAAAGACAGACACAAGCAGGACATGTGTCCTACTGAAAGAGCCAAGAGCCTCAGCTTGGCTTCACAGGGCCTCGTAAGAATGCAGGCCGATAATTGCTGAGCCTTCTGGTTTGGTCAAAAGAAGTAAGAAATCCAGCTGTTTATGTGGAATTTCTCAATTTTTGTAAGTTCTCAACTAATTTTAAAGATTGCCAAACACAGTTGAGGGGCTCTCTTTGTTATTTTTGCAAACACATGGTGGTGACTGGAAAGGTGGGAGGCTCTGAGGGAAGAGAGGTTGGGGTAAGCCTAGCTAGCATCCTGGGACTGAAGGATGGGCCTTCTGACTGGCAGGATGGTGGGTACCCAGCTCATTCTGGGCAGGGGACAGGATGCAGAGGCTCATCTCCCCTGCATTACTCCTGTAGCCCAAGCACTGGCCCTGGCTTGGTGTGCTTCACCCTCTTGACAGCTGCATCTCTGAAGGGAATGGTGGGGCCAGGGGTGGAGGGTCTTCCGTTGCCTCATTTTTTAGCCAAACAATATTGAATTATAAAAGTGGTTCAAGGCAAAATTTGCTCACATTTGGAGAGTATAAAATAAAAAGAGCTCCTTTCCCTTCACTTCCATTTCTTTTTGTCATTTTTTCTCTTTCATTTTTTATTTCCCATTTCTAAGAGGTAATCACCAATATTATGTTTTTGTGTGTGTCACTCCAGAAATTCGCTAAGCTTATAAAGCCCTATACCTCATTCCTTTTCTTCCCAAGAGTCGGAAGAAAGGTACAATTAGCCATTGAACAAAGAACACAGTCCCACCTCTGAGCCTTTGCACCTGTAGAGTCTCCTCTTTTCCTTGTCCCCTCACCTCCTTGTGATGGTACCTTGAAAGGCAGCACAGCGTGGTGGTAAAGAACACAAATCCTGAATCAAACTTTCTGGCTCCATGGCCGCTCTACCACTTGCTAGCTAGCTGCTACTCAACTTTTTCATGCTATGATTTTCTCATCTGTAAAAGGGGGTTAAAATCAGTCTATCTCAAAGAGTTGTTAAAAGGAATAAATATGTTAAAGTGTATAAAGGACTTGGGGCAGGATTTGGCACAGACCAAGTGGTATATAAGTGTTTACTATTACTATTCTCAAAAGTTTAGTGCTTATTTCCTCTCCACTAGGAAACCTTCTTCAGTTATCCCTAATCCCTGCTCCTCTGCCCCTCTTCTGTTTATCTCTTTTAGGGCTAATCACGCCACCTAATTGGCACCCCATTATATTGCTCATACTGTCTCACAGTCCTTCAGTGTGTGCGTGTACTGTGGACCTGCCGGGCCAGGCAGCACACCTCTTACTTCTTTGTGTCTTTGTTGAGGCACTGCATGAACAGAGTTAGGGCAGGAATGCAGGTGCAGGTGCCGGGGACTCCACTGCAACAAGGAGCCTGGGACCCAGCTGCCCCTCTCCTCCAGGCCCCGGGGCGAGAGGTGAGAGGGAAATGGAGTGCTTCTCTTGCTTCGAGCTGCTCTTCATATTCCCCAGAAGGTACCCTGCCAAAATTTAGAGCAAACAGTTTTAGAAACCCTTCCCCAGCATCAGGGCCCCAAGGGCGGCACTGCTCGGCACTTCTCTTGTCCCCAGGGAGCTTCTGAGATCATCTCAGTAAAATTTTAATGCCTGGAAGTCAATTAGAGTGATTTCTCCTGTAATCAAAAAAGGCAGTGCTTTTATTGGAAAGGTGCAAACTAGAGGGAGGAAGGATGGCAGCTGTGTGAGGCTCTCCAGCTAATGGCTTGGGCTGGTAACGTTGTTCCCACTGAGTCAGGCTGTATATCCCAGGCATCAAGCCGAGGGGGCTGTGGAGTGGGCAGGGTGGGAAACAGATGGAAGGCGGCCTCAATGATTATCCCTAGAGTGTACTGAAGTGTTCTCAGAGCCAGTTTATGCACTTGCTTTCCTGGACCCCCCACCAGATCCACCAAGTGAGAATCATACCCCATCTCTCATTTTATAGATGAGAAACTGAGGTTCAGAGAGGTAGAGAGGTTAATAGGACACTGGACTTGAAAACCCACTTTGTCTGCTTCTTTCCAGAAAGCAGACCGGGCTGGAGTGATGAGTATGAATGGGGTGAGGGGAAAGCCCTGCTCTCTCTAAGCACATCCTTCATAAGAGCCACCTTTTTTTGCCTGCTAAGGGGATTCTGGAAATCTGTTAGAGGAAGTCATGTGAAATGTATGACTTAGACGTTAGTAGGCAGAGGCATGGCTTGCCCATGTCTGTTCCAGTTACTGCTGCATAACAAGTCACCCCCAAACTGATTGTCTTCCAACAACCATTTTATTATATTCACAGGTTGTGTCGCTCTGGAATTCAGGCCAGGCAACAATGAAGATGTGGTATGAGGTATGTCTGTTCCATGATGCCTGGGGCACCAGCAGGGAAAACTTACTGGTGGGGGTCACTTGACTTCTGGGGTGAAAACCTTCTAAGGGTCCAACTGGCTGGATATTCAGTGTTGCTCATTACATGTCTGGAAGTTGATGTTGGCTGTCATCTGGGAGCTCAGCTAGGGCTGTTGATTAAAGCTTCATTCCACATATGGCCCCTGTAGCATGGCAGTCTCAAGATATTTGGTGCTCTTATATGGGGGCTGGCTTTCCCCAGAGGGAGCATCCCAGGAGAACCAGGCAGACCTTTTTTGATCTAGTATCACTTCTACACTAGACTCAAAGGAAGGGACACAGGCCCCACCTCTCAATAGAGCCAAAGAACATGCAGCTGTTTGTTTGTTTGTTTAAACCACTGTGTTGTCTTGTTTCTTTATGTCCTTATTTCTTTATTTATTTTTATGACCCCACTAATTCCTAATTAGTTTAGAAATTGTAGTTGGAGTCAGCAGGTGCTGAAATCCTGACTTGGCTTTGCCACTAACTAGCTGTGTGACCTTGGAAAAGTCACCCTAACCTATCCAAATTTTTTTATAAAAGTCACCCTAACCTATCCAAATTCCTCATTGACACTGAGGAATAATTTATAAAATAATTTCTTATTTATAAAATAATTTATGTGAAATAAGTACACCTTTAGATATCTTTTATCACTTATTAAGTATCTTTAAAACGTAGCTGTCCTAAAAAACTCTGAACAGTATTATTGGAAAGAAATGGAATATTCCCAAACTGTAGGCAGAACTCTTTTGCTGGGCAGAAGCTTGGTAACAATGGAGAAATGTGGAGAGGGTGTTGAGAGCAATGGTGGGGAAATAGAGTGGACCTGGAGGTGAGAGACATGTATGAGACCACCTGAGACAGGAAGAAACTAGAAGGTGACCCAAGAGGACAGCTGTGGGCTGCAGGGCTGCCACTGCTGCCAAAGACAGGAAGAACATTGTAAGGAAGAGGAATGGGGTTGTCCAGAAAATTTGGCGATGGAGACCACAGGATATGTACCTGCCCAGGGAGGTCAGAAGATGAAATTGCTGTGACATAATAGAGGAAGGAAGAGTTTTTCTCCTTCAGTGTTCTGTGTGCCTCAGCCCAGGGTTGGAGGGAGCACATACAAAGACTGGGTGGATGAATGTCAATGGCAGGCATCAAAGCTGTGCACTCAGGGGAAGGAACAGCTAGGAAGGACTGATTTTGTGTATGTGCAACCTTGTACAGACACACAGAGCCTTGCACTTAGAAAGACCTTGCACTTGGTTTAATGCTCTGCTATTACCATTTTGAAATTCTTAATAATTTATGAAAAAGGAGTCTCACAGTTCAACTTGCACTGGTCCTGCAGGAAGGGCAATTTGACTATTGCCTTCAGGCTTAATCCTGAGGCTCAGCTGCAGAATTTGTGCCAAATCCCTCACGGGATAGCAAAGTTGAGGTATGTGCTTCTATGGATGGAGGCTGAAGATGGGGGCAGAAGGAGAAATGTCCTGCTGTAAAGTTAGATAGGCATAAGGCAGGGTCATTTCTTAAAAGAACCCTTCCATAAGGACAGACCTGGCACCTCTCAAGCAGACCTGAGTCTTTCCAGAGCCTGGTCTTTGCATTTTTAAGTAAGACTCAATGAATCTGATCAGTTAGCATTCACAGAAATGTCAATGCCCAGAGTGAGTTTGATAGTTTTCACAATTTGACTATCTCGGGACTCAAGTCACAGCCCTTCAGCTCACAGGGGTGGATAGCTTTCTCCTTCCTGTGCAGCCTGCTTAGGAGCGAACTCTTGGGTCTCAGAGTATCTTGGAGAGATTAATACCTTCCTCAGTACTCAACCCACATTCCTTGAGGAATCTTTGAGAAGTTTCAGACACTGGAAGAGAACCTGTCACCTGTGGCAGAAGGCATAAACTATAAACATGGGTCCTAGGCATGCCTGTGCCTTTAGTTAACCCTATAAGGTCATGGTGATTCCTGTAAAATAATATAATATAATAAGTTAAGATAATAAGATATAATATAATAATAATAAGATATAATATAATAATATAATAAAATAAGAGAGGGATGTGTGTGTCGGGGGCTAATTCTTACCTCTTAACACTGACTAGTTGCCTTGGTTGATGTCTTTTACATTTCAGCTCCGGGTTTCTTCTTCCTTCAACAGATATGGTTACCTCCCCATATCATGATTCATGAACTCGTGTGGGCTCCTCTATATATTCTGAACCCTAAACAGGAATCCATGAAATTTTTTGGCAAGTAGGGCTTTGTGTCTCTCCAGCCCAGCTCCCCCTTCAGTGGAGGAACAACTGGCCCCACTGAAGTCCATTCCACACATCTGGAATCTCTCCCTTACTTACTCATTTATATATCTATAATCTAACTATTCTGCTCCAGCCTTGCCCATTCTCCAGGTCCCTTCTTCCAGTCGGGTCCCTCCGACAGCCTCACTGGCTCTGTCTATACTGTGTTCTGACATCTGAGTGGAAAGTGTGGGAACCAATCATCAAGACAGCCCCTAGTGATTCTTGCCTCTTGGGATTGTGCCCCTCTCACACTGAATAGGGCTGGTCTGTAATGAACATCACTTGCCTGGAGTAATGCAGCTGCCTTGTTGTAAGGACACTCAGGTAGATTGTGGAAGGGTCCAGGTAGTAAGTAATGGTTACTTGGTAACCATGGCAAGTAAGTAATGCTGCCAGTGGCCAGCACTGGCCAGTGAGTGAACCACGTGCAAAGCACATCCACCAGCCCCAACCAAGACTTCAGGTGATGTGACCCCAGCCAACAGCCTCAGGAGAGAACATGAGTCAGAAGCACCCAGCTGGTGACTCCTGAATTCTCGACCACAGAAACAGTGAGATAATGACAATCTATTGTTATTTGAAGCCACTACATTTTATGGTAATTTGTTATGTAGCAGTAGATGACTAATAAAATGACAAGTCTTTCCCATGGTTTTTACCATACCAGTAAATGGCAACTTTGGAGTTGGTTTAGTCCAAAATCTAAGAGTAAACCTTGATTCTTCTCTTTCCCTCACATCCTATACCAACAAGTGTTTTTCTTTTTTTTTTTTTAGGTGAGAAGGAGAGAGGGCACACGTGCAGAGTGGGGGGGGGGGAGAGGCAGAGGGAGAGGGAAAATCTTAAGCAAGGGTCATGTCCAGAGTGGGGCCCAAAGTGGGGCTTGATCTTATGACCCTGAGATCATGACCTGAGATGAAACCAAGAGTTGGATGTTTAACTGACTGAGCCACCTAGGTGTACCCACCAATGGGTTTTTAAAGTCAACTTTTCCTTAAAACCATATTGCAAATCTGTTCACTCTTCTCCATCTCCACCTCTCTGACTTGCACCCAAGTCATGGTCACATCTTCCTGGATGCCTGAAAAAGTGTCTTCCCTGGTCTTACTATACTTTCTACACTTGTCTTCCACAAGAAGCTCTCAAGACAGCCAGCCAGAAGGATTTTTTTTTTTTTTTAATCAGAATATGTCACTCTGTTCAAGCCCTCCAGTGGCTCTTGCCAATCATAAAACCCAAACCCCTCACTGCATCCCAGAGATGCTTCAGGATCCAAGTTCTGCTTAGCTCTCTCTTCTCATCTTCTCTCTTTCTATTCCCTTGCTCAATTACTTGGCTTTAGTCACATTGGCTTCCTTACTGCTCCTTGATGATGTTCCCTGCCAAGGTCTTTGCATTCTTTGTTGCCTTCCTAGAATGCTTCTTCCCAATTCTTTGCCTGCCTTGTTACATACTTAATTGAAGGCTCAGCAGAAATTTCATCTCCTTAGAAATTTCATCTCTTTCTTTTTCTTTTTTTTTTTTTAAAGATTTTATTTATTTATTTGACAGAGAGAGAGATCACAAATAGGCAGAGAGACAGACAGAGAGAGAGATGAGGAGAAGCAGGCTCTCTGCTGAGCAGAGAGCCCTATGCGGGACTCAATCCCAGGCCCCTGGGATCATGACCTGAGCCGAAGATAGAAGCTTAACCCACTGAGCCACCCAGGTGCCCCTTCATCTCTTTCTTGACAACTCAGTATAACCAATTCCCTTTTATCATCTATTCTCTTGACTTCACCAGTAGGTACCATATTGAAGCTAGGGTTCTTGGGTTGAAAGCTATAAAACTAGTTCTTTCCTACTTATTATTTTATTTTATTTTGGGGGGAGGGTGGAAGGGGTAGAGGGAGAGAGAGAGAGAGAATCTTAAGTAGGCTAAAAATGCCCAACACAAAGCTCAGTCTCACAATCCTGACATCATGACCTGAGCCAAAATCGAGAGTTGGATGCTTAACCAACTGAGCCACCCAGATGCCCCAACACTTTCCTATGTAAACAAAAATAGCAATCTTGAGAACCCAGGAGGAGCACATTTGATTGAAGGCAGTGCTGAAGAGCCAGGAAGAAGCAGGTATTGGGCAGTTCTGAACAGGAAGTTTCTGAATAGAGTACCTGCCCCTGTACAGGGGCCTCAGTTGAAGAATGAGGAAGCCCAACTGGAGAAATGTGGTTTGCGACAGCTGCTAGTGAAAAGGACTGGTCATACAGCAAGACTGCTCCAGGATTTGAGGAGGGGGTGCAGAGAAGAAAGAAAGAGAGCTTGGGGAAGGATGACCACTGTAGAAACCTTCCCAAAGCAGTTGGACAAAAAAGAATTAGAAATGTGATGAGCAGCGCCTGACTTTGCCCCATTCTTCTGTGAACAAATGAGTAAACTGCTCTTTATCTATATCAGAGGCCCATTTAGGAAACAATGGAAAAAGCACACAGACCTAAAGGATTTGTAATGTGTAAGTAGTTTCTGTTTCTAACTTCCTGGTGGGTAGAACCCAAAACAAGCTAGCTTAAGTAGAAAGGGTTTTTAAATTTATTTTATTTTTATTTTTTTATTAGAGATAGATCATTCTTTATGAACCTGCAGGTGTCTCATGATGGCCAAAGGACTGGGACCAGAAAATTCAGAGTATTTAGCAACCTATAGGTGTTCTTCCCCTGCTTCTTATAGCCTCCCTGTGAGGTAGGGACTATTATGAACTTGTAGGCAAGGAAACCAAGGCATAGAGAGATTGAGTAACTTGCCTTAGGGTCACACCTTGTCTTGCCTCTAGGATAGGAAGGTCATTGTTCATCCGCATAGTCTCTGAGGGTTTCAGAATGTCCTTGTTCATTCTTCCACCACTTCTTTTCCCCATTCAAATGAGATTAAACTCCTGGCTCAGGTGAGGGCAAGCTGCAGATAGCCCGGTATCCACTGAAATTCTATTTCACAGGGCACTGTGGTACCCGCTCTCAGTCCCCAGCCCTCCTGATTCCTGTGAGTTCTCGAAGGTAGGGGGGATATCCAGCATCCGCTATTTGAGGTCTGACTTTTGAGGAATGACCACTCTGGGTAGGCTGACACGGAACAAAGAACATCAACTCTCAGGGTAGAGGCGGGATCATAAAGACCATTGACTCCAGGGGCCACAAGCCCACTTGCTGCAAGAACCATTCAGATACTGTAAACAAAGTAAAGAGTTGGGTCTAGTGGTCCCATTTAAAAGAGCATGGCTTCTACTCATCTCTGACTTTTTCTGCCATGTTGGACTGGCACCCAACGTTGTCAGACTTCCTGATTTTTTTCAGAGAAGTCAGAAGTGTTCTCCTACTTCATCAGATCACTGTGACAATTAAATGAAATAACCCACATGAGGTGCTTGGAGCATGTATTCAGCCCTTGGTGGAAGCTCTTGCTATTATTAATACAACACCTTCACGAATGTGGAAGCCAAGGCCCAGAATGGGCTCCAGCAAGATTACAGTTACTGGTAGGTGTTACATGACAGCCCAGGTTCCTGGGCCAGGATTGTCCTTCCTGGCTTCCCTCTCCTGCCCCCTCCCCTTTCCTGAGCCATCAACCATCTTTATTATGTAGCATGACACATTTCAGGTAACCATGTAATGCTTTGCTGTTGTACTTTAATGCATATTGCTGCTGTTTCCCTATTTTTACAGAAATCTCCTTCCCTTGATAAATGAAACTGTTCTTAAAGCTTATTCCAGTAGAATAGTCCATAAGGTTCTTTTATGTTCTTTTAGGTTGATATAGGAAGAGCCGCTTTAAAGTAGCTCCCCACCCTGCTTTATCAGCTCTGTGGGGTTGTATTCTATAAACTCAGACTTTTCCATTTAAATCAGGGGCTTACCTACTGTTTACCCACAGCCCATTAAACCATTAAGGAAAGTGGTGCCTAGTGGGCCAGGACAATCTGTGCACTTTGTTGGGAGTAAAGCTCATTTCCTCTTGCTCTATGGAAAATACCCTTTATACTCATGAAAAATTCCAGGAATTCTGTATCCTGAGCTGGCCCAGGTGTGGTTCCCAACAGGGATACCATTTCCTCTGGAGTACTCAGCTTTTTGGCTCCCCCTCCCAGCTTTAAATAGGCCTGGTGTTGACCGTCATCCCTACTTTTGTCTTCTATTCATTCCCATAGTTCTGAGTCAGTGCTGTCTCACTTTGTACTCTGTGTCAGATTCATCCCATTCCTTGGAAAGTCTGAGGCCAAGTGGGATCATTCCCTGTTCCTCATGATTTTTGAACTGGAATTTTCCTGTTGATTGCCCTGTTGCTAACCTCATTCTTTGCCTTAGGATGGCTGCTATTGCACTTGACTTCAATAATCTGCCATAAGCTGAAGGCCTGCTGCCCTTTCCCAAGACTGTGGATGAGAGTGCAAAAATAGAGACTCAAGACTGATCCCTAAGGACATCCCCATAGTCCTGGGCCTGGGAAGCACTGGCTGCCTTGGTTTTCAGCTCTCAGCTGACAGAACTCTGATTCATACTAAAGCTGACTTGAAGCCATTTTCCAGGTCTGTGTTTCTGAACTTTTCTTGGGGGTAAAGGACTGGGTGGTGATAAGATGGCGGAGAAGTAGGATGTGCTGTTTCCATGGGTCTCCCAAAGTGAACTGATTATCTACCAAAGAACTCTGATCACCCATGAAATCAGCCCGAGATTAGAATTATACACTTCTGGATCTCTACAGGGACAGAAGATGCCAATGGACAGGTAAAGTGGAGTAGGAACATTGGATTGATATCAGAAGATAAACAAAAGGGGGAGGGAGCCACCAGAAGGGACCTATGTGAGGGGAGATGGTTGCACCCTTTGCATTTGTCCATCAGTTCAGGAAGTGACGCCTTTGGGTAATAAGAATGTCGCTAATAGATGGGAAGCCCAACTCTAGAGAAGCCTTATGGTTGATTGGAGGCTAGGGTTTTTCCTATTGAAGAAGATAAGGATCCACATCAAATAAACTGTAACCTTGGAAACAGTGACAGGGTAATGACAGACACAGACAGAAGGGTGGAAGTCTGCAGAGGACTAGACAAAGGAAGACCAGAGAAAACCAACATCAAGGTTTATTCAGCTGCAGCCCAGGGAGTGAGGCACTGTGTCTGGCATTCTGGTGTGTCTCACTCTGGGTTTTAGGCATACCAGTTCTCTATTGCATCAAAAATTTCAGGCTCTGTGTAAGTTTAGGGTATAAAACAAAACAAAAAATGTGTCCCCAACTGCCTTGTCCCCTTTGCCTCACTTTCACCCCCAATGAAAAAACTTCTGGTTACTAATCTGGCTTCCTTGGAATCCTGATACTGGGATGAGGCTGCCCAGGATAGCAGTCACAATTGTTTTACTAAATAAATAAAATGTTTCTGATGCATCAAAGCTTAGGACCAAATTTTGGGTCTGACCTGGCCCAACTGTGAGCTCCTCCCTGCTAGACACTACCAATTACTAGAAACTCAAAAAGCCCCCAAATCTCCACTGGTCTCAGTTATAATCTATAATCTATAATCAGTTATAACTATAATCTATAATCTCAGTTGTAATCTCCTGATTACAGTTATAGCGTCCTCTCATACATTGCTCCTTGTTCTCCTGCCTTTCCAGTGGCATTCGGTTTACAATCTGTGTGGTACAGACTTGGAGAGGACAGTGACCTTTCTGCACTCTGCAGTGAGAGTGTGGGGTAGCTGTGAGGCCTAACTCCCATTAATGACTGAGATCACCATGCCAGATTTGCCTGCAGTGGTTCTGGGTCTTTTGTGGCACTGCTCACCCATTAACTTCCCTTCCTGGAAAGATGTTTTAAAAACCACTTTGCCTTTGGAAGTGAGCCCCTTCTTCTTCAGTGCTCCATGGTTTCTCCATACGAAGTAAATTGTTCTTTTCTTTCAAGGTAAATTGGTCATTTTTCTTCCTCTCAAAGAAAGCAGAAAGAGATCCCTTCATTCACATCCAGAGTAATGCTGAAAAGGATGACTGGTCCCAACACTTAGGTGCCCTGAGCAGCCAGTGCTGCCTGTTTCTCTGAGCATCTCCTCAGGCCTGGCTCTGACTCACGCACAACCCTCTTCTGCTCAGTCCCCAGCACAGGGCACTGCGGTGCACGTGGTGTGTGCTGTAGGCAGGCTACAGGCCTGGTTTCAGTCTCAGTGTGACCACAGAACAGCGTCCTCGCTTGTGGACCAGAGAGCCTGAATGCAAGGTTGGGGCCATGCTGAAGAGGGCTTGAACTATTTGCCAGGGAAGTTTTGAGATGTTATGTTGGAGGGAATGGGAGATTTAAGTTTTTCAGCTGAGAGGCAACCTGCTCATACATGAATTTTCAACTGTCTAGAAAATCAGTTAAAGAAGATGGGCTGGAGGGGAGTGTTGTAGTGGTCCAGATGCCAGAGGGCACACATTAGAGATTGGCAGTGGGAGATGGGAAAACCAAGTCAGAAGAGGTTTTGGAGGAACATCATGCAGACTTGGCAGAGAAGGGTTTTAGAAAGGGTAACATTTAAAGGTTCAGGGAAGTCCATTTTAAACTTTATTAATTACGTATTTATTTCACATATTGAAGTCCCTTTCTGTTATAAGCTCATTTGTATGACATGGAGCAGGTCTGCAGAGAATGAACATAGTAATGGCAGCATCTAGAGGACTCAGAAGGTTCAGAAAGCTCTGACTCTCAAAACCTGTGAGCAACACACCACACTCTACCTCCGTGATCCCAGAAAGCAGTTGTGGCCTCACTGGAGAGAGCTTGCAGCGCAATGCCTCATTGTCAAATCAGAAATACAGAAGTGGAATAGGGAAGGGAAGACTCACACCTACAAGGAATTATAAGACTTTACTACTTGATACTTGAAAAACCTAGAATCATTGATTGATTGATTGATTCAGTCATTCATTCATTCAGCAAATACCATTAAGTAACAACACTTGATTCTAGAAATTCAGTGGTGAGCAGAACCAACAGTGTTCAATAGCCCTGGTGGAATTTACATAATCCAGAGACAAAGATGGATGTTAATGGATCCCATAAGCAAATGGAAAAGTATGGCTAGGAGAAATGCTGAGGAGAGACCTGCAGTGCTCTGAGACTTCAGAGGGGGTGGATTTGGTCCACTCAGGGAGGTTTGTAAAGGTTTTCCCAGGGAAATATCTTACACTTGTATTTGAAAGGCTAGAAAGTGTTTAAGTAAGCTACGAGGGTAGGAAAGAACGTTCTGAGCAGGAGAACAGCATGTGCAAATACCCTGTGGCTTCAGGAGGCATGGTAAATGAAGGAGCAGGAGGCTGGCTGAGGACAAAGCAAAGGCTGGCGCCTTGCACCACCCCACTTCACCCATTCTCCTCCATATGTGTAGCATTCCTCAGGCCCCTGACTGCCATAAAACGATAAATAGTTAACTTGCAGAGATCACAGTCCTGCAAGGTAGGAGTCTCCCTTGGTTTGCAAATGTCCTTGAGATTTACAACAAAGAAGTTACCTTATCAATAGCCCAATTTCCAGGGACACAGAACTCAGTTCCTCAAGCCCTAATGTCACCCTCCCCTCCATGAAAACGGAAGGAGGCGGAGGTAGAAGGAAAAGTAAATAAAGTTCAATTTCTTCTAAACCTAAATCTCATTAACAAGGATGCTTGATAGCAGGAATGTAACATTCCACCAGGAGACTCCCAATTGTCTTTACTTGATAGTAACTAAGCCTTCAATATCCTGATAGTGCTTTTTTCCGCATGCGTGGGCTAACCGGCCAGTTCTGCTTCTGTAAGATTGCTTTGTCTGCTTTCCCGCGGGGTCCCCTGACCCAATTCACTGACGCCAAGTATGCCTGTTCAAACTGTCAATCAATCAGCTCAGCCCCACCCGAAACTTGTTTGTACCTGTTATAAAAACCCTGCACCAACCCAGCTCTGGACCTCTCGGTATTATCGGCAACGAGCGCCGCAGAGGTCCAGGTTCGAACCTGCAATAAACGACCCTTGCTGATTGGCTTTGACTCATGTCTCTGGTGGTCTTTTAAGGTGGGGATAATACTCTATTGGCATTTCAGTAAACAATAAGGACAGAAAGGAAACTGTTGTGGCCAAGTGGAAAGGATAGGGAAAGAATGAAGGGATCCAATGCTGGAAGCACAGGTCAGACCTAATGTTACCTTCATGATATTATTATTCAGGATTACTTTCTATTTATGGCAAGTGTTATTAGTTTTAAATGGGTAGTGGTAACATTCAGATTTTTTAGAAGAACATATTTAAGATTAAAAATTGACTTGATTTAAATAAGAATATGATCCCAGCGTCCTGGGATCGAGTCCCGCATCGGGCTCCTTGCTCAGCAGGGAGCCTGCTTCTCCCTCTGTCTCTGCCTGCCATTCTGTCTGCCTGTGCTCACTCTCTATCCCTCTCTCTCTCTGACAAATAAATAAAATCTTTAAAAAAATAGTAAGTTTATAGTTATACAGGCGGTAAACAGAACTGGCAAAAATTACAAACATGGCTCAGAGACAATTCTTGTGAAATGAGTATAGATACTGGAGGAAACGGACCTGGTTTGAAATGCTGGTCCTTCCACCAGTAGCTCAGTGACCCTGGCAATGAGTATCAGTTTTCTTGTCTGTAAAATAGGGATGGTAACACCTATGTTATGTGGGTTCTTGCAATGAGTAATGAAATATTGTAGAAGGTTCTGGCAGTGCTTGGCACATCACAGGTAATCAGAGAATGTTCTTCTAAGGAGAAGATAATTTTTGGAAGCATCAAGTATGGTGATAATGGTGGGGAGAAGCTGAGGATGGTTTGATTATTCAAATGTTTCTGGCTGGAAATGGTACAGATTTGATACAGAATAGTAGCAGGAAGAGGAAGAGAAGAGAAGAGAAAAGAAGAGGAGAGAAGGTAACACTTGAGTTTAAAAAATGACCCATCTGCCTATTAGCCAATATGTAGAGAAAAACCATGCATCTAAGTGGAAATTACAGAGTAAGCCAAAGTACAGAATTGGGAACTCATAGGCATATTTAGTGGGGGATATGAAGATGATCCAATTTGAGTCACAGTGGGAAATGAGTCTAGAAAGGCAGGTAAGGGTAAGTCCATAGTGTGCAGCTTTATCTGCAGTGTGGACAGTGCAGTGACCAAAACAAGACAGAACAAAAAATAACATAAACAGTGTAATGACTGACATTTGTTGAGTGCTTATGATGTGTCAGGCAATGTTTGAAATGCTTTACAAACACTATTCATTTTCATATCAACCTCATGCGTCATGTGAGTTATCGTTTTCTATAACTTACAGATGAAGAAACTGAGGCACAGAGAGTTTAAGTGACATGTTCAAGGTTGTGTAACTCTTATTCAATGGCTACCAGGGAGTCCTCCAAGCCTCTGAACAGCTCTGGCACGTGTAGGGCAGATGGAGGGGAGGAGGAACGGAGGCAGGCTGGCCAGGGAAGAAACCGTGGCAACATTTCAGACAAACAATGAGAGCTGGACTAGCCTGGAGAAATTCCCAGTGAAGTAGAAACCCACTCGTTTTGTTTTGTTTTGAGTAATCACTATGTACTCATCAATAATAATTTTATTCATGTTCTCTTTTATTTTTTATTTTTTTTAATTTATTTTTTATTTATTTTCGGCATAGCAGTATTCATTATTTTTTCACCACACCCAATGCTCCATGCAATCCGTGCCTTCTATAATACCCACCACCTGGTACCCTGACCTCCCACCCCCCCACCACTTCAAACCCCTCAGATTGTTTTTCAGAGTCCATAGTCTCTCATGGTTCACCTCCCCTTCCAATTTCTCCCAACTTCCTTCTCCTCTCTATCTCCCCATGTCCTCCATGCTATTTGTTATGCTCCACAAATAAGTGTAACCATATGATAATTGACTCTCTCTGCTTGACTTATTTCACTCAGCATAATCTCTTCCTGTCCCCTCCATGTTGCTACAAAAGTTGGGTATTCATCCTTTCTGATGGAGGCATAATACTCCATAGTGTATATGGACCACATCTTTCTTATCCATTCATCCATTGAAGGGCATCTTGGTTCTTTCCATAGTTTGGCAACCGTGGCCATTGCTGCTATAAACATTAGGGTACAGATGGCCCTTCTTTTCACTAGATCTGTATCTTTGGGGTAAATACCCAGGAGTGCAATTGCAGGGTCATAGGGAAGCTCTATTTTTAATTTCTTGAGGAATCTCCACACTGTTCTGCAAAGAGGCTGTACCAACTTGCATTCCCACCAACAGTGTAAGAGGGTTCCCCTTTCTCCACATCCCCTCCAACACATGTTGCTTCCTGTCTTGTTAATTTTGGCCATTCTGACTGGTGTAAGGTGGTATCTCAATGTGGTTTTCATTTGAATCTCCCTGATGGCTAGTGATGATGAACATTTTTTTCATGTGTCTGATAGCCATTTGTATGTCTTCATTGGAGAAGTGTCTGTTCATATCTTCTGCCCATTTTTTTTCTGCCCATTTTTTGATATGATTGTCTGTTTTGTGTGTGTTGAGTTTGAGGAGTTCATTATAGATCCTGGATATCAACCTTTTGTCTGTACTGTCATTTGCAAATATCTTCTCCTATTCCGTGGGTTGCCTCTTTGTTTTGTTGACTGTTTCCTTTGCTGTGCAGAAGCTTTTGATTTTGATGAAGTCCCAAAAGTTTATTTTTGCTTTTGTTTCCTTTGCCTTTGGAGAGATATCTTGAAAGAAGTTGCTGTGGCTGATATCGAAGAGATTACTGCCTATGTTCTCCTCTAGGATTCTGATGGATTCCTGTTTCACAATGGGCTCTTTTATCCATTTTGAGTTTATTTTTATGTACGGTGTAAGAGAATGGTCGAGTTTCATTCTTCTACATATAGCTGTCCAGTTTTCCCAGCACCATTTATTGAAGAGACTGTCCTTTTTCCACTGTATATTTTTTTCCTGCTTTGTCGAAGATTATTTGCCCATAGAGTTGAGGGTCCATATCTGGGCTCTCTACTCTGTTCCACTGGTCTATGTGTCCGTTTTTATGCCAGTGCCATGCTGTCTTGGTGATCACAGCTTTGTAGTAAAGCTTGAAATCAGGTAACGTGATGCCTCCAGTTTTATTTTTGTTTTTCAACATTTCCTTAGCAATTCGGGGTCTCTTCTGGTTCCATACAAATTTTTGGATTATTTGCTCCAGCTCTTTGAAGAATACCAGTGGAATTTTGATCGGAATCAAACTACTAGAACTCATACAGCATTTCAGCAACGTGGCAGGATACAAAGTCAATGTACAGAAATCAGTGGCTTTCTTATACACTAACAATGAAAATACAGAAAGGGAAATTAGAGAATCGATTCCATTTACTATAGCACCAAGAACCATAAAATACCTGGGAATAAACCTAACCAAAGAGGTAAAGGATCTGTATTTGAGGAACTACAGAACACTCATGAAAGAAATTGAAGAAGACACGAAAAGATGGAAGACCATTCCATGCTCTTGGATCAGAAAAATAAACATTGTTAAAATGTCGATACTGCCTAGAGCAATCTATACTTTTAATGCCATTCCGATCAAAATTCCATGTTCTCTTTTTTTAAGCGGAAATGCATGTGGATCCAAATCCACCATAAGACATCTGATTAAGAGGGTCTGTGGGAAGTTTTCAGAGATTTGCTTCTCAGCCTTGGTTAGGAATCTCTGCTCTCAAAGGATCCACACTCTGAGCAGTATTGGATATTAAATTATTTCCCTCAGATACTTCTAGTTCTACATTTAATCATAAACCGCTTCCTTCTGAGGGGGAAGTTTCCTCTGAGTTTGGACAGAGGGATTAGAGAAAGCTGAGTTGCTCGGAATGAAGAGCAGGGAGAATTGGAGACCCTGGTTGCCAAAAAGAGGGGTGTGGGAGGGAGAAGGATTAAGCCAGTGAGGTCACGTGAGACCTGAGGCTTTGAGGTGTGACCAAAGAACTGTTCAGATCAGGAGTGTCCAATCTTTGATTTGAAACAGTTTGTGTTTCTGTAATGTACAGGCCTTGCCACCATCTCCCCAGGCCCTCAGGAATACCCCCTGTATGCAAAAATGTCTCATGTGATGTGTGAGTGGCCAATGCTTTGATTGTGTAAAAACTGAGAAACAATTCTCATACATATGGAAACTCATACAGATTTGTGATGGTATGTGTATTTTTTTGTGATGGTATGTGTATTTTTGTTCTTTAACTTTCATTATCTGTTTCCTTATGTTTTAACTGTGTCTCATAACAAACCTACAACTGGATTTTTAATTTTAAATCTCATATGACAACATTGTTTGAAACTGGAGAGCTCTATTAACCTTTATAGTGATTACTGATATACTAAGATATATTCCTACTATTTTATTGTTTTCCTTTTTAACTTGCTCTTTTCTAATTTGTTAAAACAGTCTCTCTTCTTTTTTGTTTTGTAAAAAAGTTGTGATAAAATACACATAACGTGAAATTTTACCATCAGTTACTTTAAGTGTACAGTTCAAGTGTTAAGTATATTCACATCATCATGAGACCAATCTCCAGAACTCTTTTAGCTTGCAGAACTGAAACTCTATATCCATTAAACAACAACACCCTACTTTCCCCTCCACCTAGCCCCTGGCAACCACCATTCCACTTTCTGTCTCTGTCAATTCACTTCTCTAGGTACCTTGTGTATGTGGAATCCTTTTGTGATCGGCTTATTTCACTTAGCGTAGTGTCCAACAATCTCCATCCTTGCCTTTTTATCTTTTTCTTTCTAAGATTTTCTTCTCAACTTGTTTGCAAGTTATACACTCTGTGTCTACTTCTTAGCAAGTTATTTTAACATGCCTACACTAGTTTAAATTTAATCAACATTTTAATCCTACTTAATTAGACAATCTGAGGATCTAAGAATGCTTTAATCCTTCTCCCTGATATCTAGTATTTTACTCTCTAGCCTACCTGTCACACCTCAAATTGAGCATTATTATTGTTACTGTTATTGTTACTAACTTTTAAGTCAGTGTTTGTTTAGTTTTACCCACATAGTAACTTATTTTTTATGTTTGTAAGTGTTAAATTAGAGTAGACATTTACACCAGTGTGGAACGTGCTTAGCATTGTATGTTCCAAAACACCAGGACAAAAGTTTACCCATCACTAAAAACCAATTACCTCCCTCCTAAGATGTCACACTGGCAGGTAACTAGATTAATAAATCTAATCCAAATGAATAACTCCTGTACTATGCAATTTCTGTTTTAGAAATGCATGGGAGAATGATTCAGCTAAATAGCAGATGTTATATGATTTAAGATCATCAGTATTTTTAAAACTGGATATTACTGTGCACAGGTAGAAAATACTGAGTGACAAAAGATCTTTAAAACTGTGCATGAAATTCCTTTCTTGTTTACCAAAAAAAAAAAAAAAAAAAAAAAAAAAAAAAGATCCTGGAAAATCTGTTTGTTGATAATTCTCTCCCTGTGTGTTTTAGTAAGTGGTGATGCTCCCATTCAAGGAATCCATTAGCCTAATTTTCTAATGGAGGAAGATGTAAAAGATACCACTTTCCATGGAACAGGCATCTATCAACTTAAAACCAAAATTAATAGTAATATAGGAAATTCAGAAACAATAAGATTTTTGCCTTATGTTTCATGGACGGTGCTGCTGTTCCAACCTTGTAAAGCAAACCTGCTGCTTTCCAAATCCCCCAAAATTAATATACTCCCCTATCTTACCATACAAACCAGTGCCCTTTGGTTTCTTTAGAAAAAGGAAGGGCTAAAGGGCTGTTGATCATGAAAGAACAGTTTTGATTTGGGACCTTCTACACACAAAAATCATGCTGAGTGGCCACTTATTTTACAGAGCAATTTAAATATTATGCAGTAGCCAAATTATCTTGGTCCATCCACCCTTTGGAGGGGAAAAATTCACTTAGTAAGATGTGTATCAATAATAAGTAGCTTAAACTATCACCAACAAAGTATCTAGTTTGGTTTTTAAAATGGAAAGTCACACATTTTTGAAAGTAAATATAGTTGAAGCTGTGAATCAATTATAATTTTGAACTTAATGAACTATGCAGGAGCAAGGGTTAATAAACCAATGTGCTCTGCATTTGTCCGAGTACTGATATTTCTGTATATAAAGATTTAGCACATATAAAAGCTATTATGAGAAGTGAAATATAATTTTCCCCAGCAATGAAAATATTAAAACTAAGTTAAAATACTAAAGTAGTATTTCACACAGCATAAAAATGGACAAATCAAAGTTTACATGACCCAACTGACCATGTATGAAAATGCAAAGCGGGTATTAAAATTGATATTATGTCCAATATTTAAAACTAGTTTGTAATTGGGAGAACATCTAAATCCTTATGTAACAAGTGAAACAAAGGCTTTAAATTGGTATACACTATTCACACATGTATCTCAAGTTTGGAAATGCGTATTTCCAAGCAGCAATACAAAAGTATTCACGAAGAATGCGTAATCTCTGAAAATTATGAAAACATCGCTGCTACCAATACATGTCTAAATGCAAACTGACTCCCATATTGTTACTTCTGTGTAGTGAGAGAAGGTTCATTTTCAAAGCACATAAAATTCAGTCTTTAGGTATGAATGGTATGAATGACAGTCTTTTTTTTTTTCTTTTTTAAATCTTAAGTTGTTTGGGATCCTTAAGCATGCAAAACCTCAGATGGGAGGGTCCACAGAAGAACCAAGATTGTCTTATGGCATCCAGTTAAGGCAGAACTGGGAATGCCTCAGGATCAACTATGCCAGGAGTAGAAGCACTTGAGTTGTCACGTCTGTTGCCATGGTTTGACATTTTGATGTCCACCATGCCCAAGGCCATATTATCCTCTCCTGCCACCATATCCTGAGTGGCTAAAGTCTCCAAAACTTATCTGCAGCTGAGATATTGTGTCATTAGCTGGCTTCCAGAAATGATGGTCCATAACCCAATCAAATGATAGTCCAAGAACAAATCCCTTCTTCCACTGCCCTTCCGTATCTTCATTTAGTTTTCAGATATTAAATTCTACTTTTGCCCAGTTCTTATTCTGAATAGCTTTCCTCTCTTCCAAAGTCATTTCTTTTGGACCCTCTTCCCTTATTTCTTCAACATCATTCTCCATATCGTCAGTGTCTGCAACTGGATATTCTTCACCTTCTGGTGTTTCCTCAGTCACACTTGATTGATCCAAGTTACTGCAATTATAACATACTTGTCTGAATTGTATTTTGGGGACTCTGTTAACTCATCTTGACAGTTCTCCAGTTGTGAGATCTGCTACCTCCACATTTGTCCTCGTGCTTCAGGACACTATAATGTCACTTCCATGATGCCTTTCAAATTCATGTTTGTCACCAGAATGAAATCTATTTCCTTGGCCCATTCCATGTCCAGAGTCTCCTCAACCTCTTCCAAGACCCTACAGACTTGGATAAGCCAGTCAGTAATCTGTCCACCCACTGAAAAGTCTCCTCCTTCATCCTTTTCTTCAAGTGGCTTTTTATTTTATTTATTTATTTTTTTTACACTTGAACCAAAGGCAATCTTTATTTACTCTTCTTTTTAAAGCAGTCTAGTTTAAAAACGAGAGATCAAGAGAGAAGAACAGGAAAACTTCCATAGACAGACAGGCATGCGCGCGCGCACACACACACACACACACACACACACAGACAGATGGGGCGGGGGTG